>NW_013667181.1:210288-220108 GCF_000517525.1 Limulus polyphemus
CATAACCACCTTGCCAGGCCGGGTAACACTGAAGCAAGTCACATACTTATTTTTCTGTGTCTTTCCCTTGAGATCATACTTATTTTAAAATGTAAACAATCATTAAGATGGGTAGTCTCAGTTGCTGTGTGTAAGCTTGACATTACAACTTTAACTAAGTAAGGTGAGGTTTAGTCAGCCTGAAGCAAAAGTAGTCTTAATCTAGTAAAAGAAACCATCTGTCATATCAAACACATTATGTTTGTGTGGTGAATAATAATTATTGTACTAGTATGATAATTATGTATAGTATAAAATATATCTGCATTGTTTTATCATATAACTCAACTCTGAAAGATTTATAAAATAAGAAAAAACTCATTCATTTTAATGATAAACATATAACTGTAGGACTTAATGGTTAAGATTCTTGATTTGCAATCTGCAGGTTTTAGGATCAAACCAGGTGCTGAACATACTCTTTTAATTGATGGTGTTATTATAATGTGATGGTCAATCCCACTATTTATTTGTAGCCCAAAAATTGGCAGTGGGTGCTATATACTGGTTACCCTTCCTGTTTAACAGTTCAAAATTAGGGACAGTGGCATGTAGTCTCAGTCGCTTTGTCATAAACAAATAATTACCATAGAACTTTCCTTTTAAGTCACTAGATTGGTAGTTAGTATTTTTAACCTCAAAGACACTATATGCAACAAATGGACTGATGACAATGCCAGAAAGCCCTTTGGTTTTACTTGTTTGATAATCACCTTTTATCATTTGCCTAGTTTCAAAAATTACCTATTAATCAATTTATTTGACATGAGAATTAACTTCAAGTTTAACGTTGCACTAAATGATTTCTCATGACAATCTAAGATACACTTTAAATTTATTCACTTGAATTATCATCCAATTATTTTATGGTTTGAATTAATTGTCCTTTTTTTAAGAGCATATCTAATTGGTCTCTGAAGCTACAAATGTTAATTTGAATTTTCTATTAACAATCTCTGTTCATACCATATTGAGCCAAAGCATTAACTTGATAAATGTTTAAAGTTTTTATTAAAATGTTCACAATGCTTTATAGATCATGTTATATTATGGAGAAATGTTAAAGGTTATGGTGTTTGCCAAAACCTTGGACTGAAAGAACTGATAAAAGGAGGTGTGATAAGGGTTCTGTGAGTAGATTCCTAATTTATTATGGTATTGTTGGCTGGAAAGAAAAAATATTTTGAAATGATTCTGTGATTGAATTTTGTCTATGATGCAAGATATTGTAACTTTTTGAGAATTGAGCTGATGAGCAGTTGACATATTACCACTAGGTCCAAATAATGTATCTGATAAAAAAATAATAATGGAAGTCATCTTAAACAATAATTGATAATTTTTTGAAGAAAAGATCAGTTGTGAAACTAGCTGCCAAATTGTAAAACTGTTTTCCTATCTTTCATGACAGTAAAATGGACAGACAATTTCAGGACGTGATTTTTATAATATAAAAATTACAAGTATTTTAAAATTTAATTTTATGTTAACCCTTTTAATATGACTTTTGTATTCTTAGAATAGAAACTATATAAGTACATATAAATTACCTAGAATAAATAAAGAACTCTGAATTTTTGGACATCTTTTTCCATGCATGGTTTCTGAAACTTGCATATAGGACATGTTCCAATAGGCATTGCTATCGGGTTACATGTGTCCCAGCAGCTATTTATGGAGACAGGTTTTACATATGTTTTGAAAAGTATTGCAGAAACATATATTTGTGTCATGTCCTCTCAGCATGAGGTTGAACTCATTTCAAGGGACAATGTATGGGTTGTCAGGTTACATGTGTCCCAGCAGCTATTTATGGAAACAGGTTTTACATATGTTTTGAAAAGTAATGCAGAAACATATATTTGTGTCATGTCCTCTCAGCATGAGGTTGAACTCATTTCAAGAGACAATGTTAGTTTATTATCTTCCTTGAAATTATAAGATATGAATTATTTGTGTTGTATGTAATCTGTAATTGTGGGATTCCACACTAGAAGTTTTGTCTGACTTGAAAGTGTAGTGTAATCTGGATTTGTACTTAATCTGTAATTGTGGGATTCCACACTAGAAGTTTTGTCTGACTTGAAAGTGTAGTGTAATCTGGATTTGTACTTAATCTGTAATTGTGGGATTCCACACTAGAAGTTTTGTCTGACTTGAAAGTGTAGTGTACTCTGGATTCTTGATTTTGTCTTGTGTAGGCTTGCTTCCTACCTAATCCAATAACCAGCTGCAGTCATATAATGATTACAGAAGACCCTAGGCAAGATATAACACCGGTAGTGTCATATAAAAAAACATGTGTTTATTTGTAATCTTGTGTTTGCTTCTTTTCCATTACTGTTGTATTTTGTTTATTCTCTAATGCTGCTTGTTGTAGATAACTTGTAATTTGTCTGCTGAAATCAGTGTACCACACGGGTTACACGTTGAAGACATTCAAAAATAGCTTATACTTTAATTTAAAACATTTTAAATGAACTAGCTCACATTAACTCCAGGAATGATTTATTACTTACTATTTTTGGGCTTTTAAAGGAAGAATTATTTCTAGCACATTGCCTGGGCTTGTCAGTGGGTTATCCACAGCATTACCACTCACAAGTTCTAGCTTTCTGGAGTGTTGGCCATGGGATATGTATGCCCTTTCAACTGGGAGTCAGGAGACATATTTAGTAGGTTGATTCCCAAACAATGCATCCTAGTGATGTCTCTGTTTTGTTTATTTAAATCTGGATAGAAATTTGAGTTTCTTGTAATATCTGGAATCTGAATTGCCAACCAGTGCAGCCAAAGTTATACTATTTTTCAGGCTTATGAGAAGTAAAATCCATTTCCCAATCCAAAATCTCACAAAATACAAGATCTGGTTTTTCAGTTCTATAAAGCCATTTTTTATGTAGTTTTCACTAGTTCTGCTGATGGAAATAATTTTCTTATGAGGAATTATTAGTGATATATAAAATGCTTTGATAGTACTGAGTTTCATAGTTCCCTTTCTATTTTAGAACAATGCATACACCATCACTGTGTCCAAAAGCATTAGTCCAGCATGTCCAGTCATAACTGCTTTTGTTGCAATGGTTTCTGCTTGGAATCATAGACAAATACCTACCAAGTCGATTGTAGGAGCTAATCTGGTGTGTGAAGGATGAGATTATTGTTGAAGTAGCAGGGTAGCGTCTCCTGCAATACACGGGGGATTATAGACTAAGTATTCGTTTTACCTGTTTTAGACCAATCGAGGTCTAATATTCATAAGTGCCTTTTATTCGACAAATAATGGTACACTAACATGAACACTTGTGCGTTTTGCAAGAGAAACACAGTTCAGTCAACCCTCTAAACTCCACACCATGGCTGAACAGTATTGAGAGGTGAGTTCTTTTGGCAGTGAATTGTTTGTTTGTTTTTTAACTTACAATATAGAGCCCTATATTAGAAACCACGACACCCCTCCATAGTCCACCCAATCCCCCAAATTCAGTTTCATTAACTTGTAGACTGGATGTTAAAACTATTTGAAAACTATGTTGGAACATAGTTTGTTTAACTAGCCCACCTCGGGTTCTTAAACAGAAATTTCAATAGCAGTTTAATGGATAATTTTATATGAACTCGTTTTTTTTTTTTCGTAAAAAGTTTTCAAATAACATATTATATTTATAAATATAACACCTGAAATCACTGATAATATTAGAGAATATAACTTTTATGTACATACAGTTTCATAGATATCAAAATATCCATTAATCAATGACTAAAATTAGCTCTAATATAAGAATGCCACTTGTTTGCCTGAAGATATTTCATAGAGTATTGAAACATTTATATATATTTATGGTAAGGTTCTGGCGATAAGGTCTCTAATTATCACGATTAGTAGCCTGTATGATCGCTTAATCCTAATTAGTAATTATTAGCTACCTTATATCGTATGTTTTGGATTATATATAGTAGCAAGAGCTTAGATTTCTTTTTAGAAAGGCAGATGTGCTATCAACTCGACTGGGATCTCGCTTCATTGATTGGTTTCAGAAGGGGTATCCAAGTTTTGGTTATTCCTGCACTAGTTTAACTGCATGTGTTATCATCTAAGTAGATTTAGAAGGCTTCTTTTATTTTTCTCGAGAGTGATTTACATCTTATTACTTTAATATTATTTCATTTTATTGTATGGTTTCTGATCCAACATAATGTACTATTGGAGGTAGATCAGTAATGTATAAACTCAACCAAAAACAGCCTAGCTGTAAAAAAAAGTGCGACTAAAAGACGTGAAATCAAAATTGGCGGCCAAGCAAGTGCAGTAATTCTGTTGATGACAAAGAAAATATTAATAATGACAACTGAAGTAAACTTTGTGTTATCATCCTCCACGTTTCACTTAGGAGTCTGTAAAACAATATTTACCTAAATTGTGAATATTAAAATTTTCATTTTCAGCAACAGCATTACTGCACTGGCATCGCCGCTAATTTTGATTTCACATCTTTCAGTCGCCGTCTTTCTTTTTTCTTGGTCGCACTTTTTTTTTTTTTTACTAGCTGGGCTGTTTGTGATTCAAATATCACTTCTTTTTAAAAAGCAGAATACACAACTGATTGCGAGAGATATTACAATTTTTATGATCAACAAAGCCAACAAAATACATATACGTACAAGTATGAGCTATGAATGCGTGTATTTTACACACGCTTACATACATGGATTTATCACGTTATGCAGTATTTGGCCTACATATCAGTTGAATTTCCACTGTGCAGCTATAAAATAAAAGAATACTTTCAAAGTGGCATAATACAATATTGTTACTTACATACATGCAAAATATCGCATGCTGAAGAGACGGTATGATCTAGGCTGTAGAACGAGATGTATACATCCTTTGCTGTTGTAGACTTGGACACCCTTGTCAATTCAGATTCTATAAAAACTTGATAACATCCGGTTTTTACTTTGTAATTCCAAGAATCAAGATCGGAGATAAACTGATTAACAGTCGATTTTTAACTTGAGATAATGGGAATTTCTATAAATAATTCCAGAATGATTCCATTTACTATTTCTGCAGGTCTGAGCAAATATTATTTTTCATGAAGTGTGACATCTTGTAAAAAAAGTGAGAATCCATGAGCACAAAGGTCGATAGCAAAAGATGTCCATGTGTACCAGTCAACAGTATGTAGAATTATCAAGAATGATTCCTATATGGAAAAGTGACACAAGTTACGAATTTTTTTGCGATTGGACTGTTGAAACAGGTACTGAGAAACTGCCATTTCATACATTAGACGGAATGTGGAGGGAGTGGTGTGACAGCCTTACGATGGAGCTTTTTTGGAATCGAAAATACGCTGTGGGGCTATTGTCAAATGCTCAACCATCAGATGAAGCGTCAATGAGACGATATGGACTAACAACATGCAAGGCCCTAAAATCGTATTAACACAACTCTGTAATACCGATCTATCTACCAGAGAAGAGGACCATACAGTGAAATGCAATAATACGAAAATAGTGGCATATGAAGCACACACGAGAAATAGAAAGATAAACCTTCATATTCATCTAACCAAAAACATACTTTGTAAACCTAGGATAGAAGTCAGCAAAAACTGAAAACCCATCCTGAAAGCATTGAAATAACTTAGTTGATTCAACTTTCAAGGTGGTTAAAACCCAGACAAGTAGACATCTCATCTAGCTTTCTAACAATTAAACTGAGAATCTCCTGGCACCACATATAGTATTTTTCAGGACTTACTTGAAGACGGCAATAAGTCAGCTGTAGGATATGAACTAATTAATATCTGGTAATACATTTTTTTAACTAATTGGTAATTACAGACTTCTTGTAATCCCACAGGCTAGTAGCTATGTCAACGATTATTTGGTATACTAGGGAAGTAAAACAGAGTAGTGATATTGTTAATGGAAGTTAACTTTTCTAAAAAAAGAGGTAATTTTTTAAGGTTTTGTTTGTGAGATTACGTAATGCTTTACGTTTCTTTCTTTAATCAAACGATGCATTGCGCTTGTTTTCGATAAACTTGTATTTTAACAATGAACTTTGAGATACTTAGTTAATGGAAGTTCATGAAATCATTATTTTTTACCGGTACATAGAGTGCGGGCCTTTCGAGCTTTAATTAGAAGTGAAAAACATGCATGACGTTCTAGGATCTCAAGGGATAGACACAGAAAAATAAGTATGATCTCAAGGGAAAGACACAGAAAAATAAGTATGATCTCAAGGGAAAGACAGAAAAATAAGTATGATCTCAAGGGAAAGACAGAAAAATAAGTATGATTTCAAGGGAAAGACACAGAAAAATAAGTATGATTTCAAGGGAAAGACACAGAAACATAAGTATGATCTCAAGGGAAAGACACAGAAAAATAAGTAGGTAAAATGATAACAGCTTAACAGCTCTCTTGACCATGCTTTATGTGAAAATTGTACATACACCTTAATAAATGACATTTTTTGAATGATAATATAGAATAAAAAGAAGGCCTTCACACTTATAGGTAAGAATGTAATTAAAGGAGTTTAAAGCACTGGTTTCTGCTATGCTTCCAGGGGCTAAATCAGAAGTTGTGCACCTGTGGTGAAGTTTCACAGGTGTAAATTTGCTGTAATCTACACTATGTGAATTAATATGTTTACCCATAGGTACACTTACTGTTTGGTGGCTTTTCAGTTAGTTCATGGGTGATGTAAAGCAGTGAAGTCAATCACACAGACATACACTGACACAAGAGTCACAATACTCTTTTGACCATTGATTTTTCAATAAACCAATCATTCTTACTTTTATGCAACCAAAATGCCTCTTCTTCTGATTTGTAACAGCCAAGGAAAGTTTTTTCTTGTCACTAAATAATACTAGAACTGTCTGTAGCTTCAAGTTGTTCACTTTATGCTTCCTGGTCAAGACAGCATTGAAAAGGCTCAGCAGTGATATACAGAATTAGCTTATTAATGTGTTAAACATGCTTTTGCGTGTCATGTGAAAGTTGAATATCAAAGTTTGACACAACAAGATTAAGACCAGTAAAGCTGTATGCAATGTTGGAGTATACAAGTCACATCCAGTCTCTTAGTTTAAAATGACATTCTTTCTCCATATTAGAGCATAGTTTCTTCCATCTTGACCATTTCCCCATCTATTGAGTTTCTAATTAACTAACGAGCATCAAACCACTTTATATGTTCTAGCAGACATTCTAGTAATTCCGCAGTTGGTCGGGGTAGGTGTACACAAGTGTACTGGAAATGTAATTTTATGTCTGAACATAACATGCTTGGATGACAGTTTGGTCTGAGCTCACAAGTTTAAAAACTATGTTTCACACTTTGGACAAGCTCTCAGTCAAATGATCAGACAGAGAATGATAAGGTGATAATGGTGCTCTGAAAAAAGCAATTCACTGTTCAGCCATTTGAGCAAACATATTAATGAGTGAATATGCTTCAGCCCATTTACTGAATTAATAAATTAACACAAAGATGTAATGGCTATTATGGTCAGTTTCAGGAAGAATCTGGCAATATTGAGGACTATTCTCTGGAAATGAGAGCTTCCAAATCACTCATGGAGTGTTCCCTGGTGTGGACAATTCTTTTTCTGAATCACATAATCATATATAGGCTGGCTATAATGCAAACACTCACTGATATCCCTTGATATGTGTGTTGAACAATATTTGGAGTCTTGAATCTCAGAGCTTTCAGGACCACTAACAGCCTCACAAGTCCAGCACATTACATTTTTGTGGGTTGCAGTGATAATACAACACTCCCTCCTATACCTTCAATTGATAAAACAATTGTTAGAGGTTATGTATTAGGTCGTCAAGAATTAATGTCACTTTTTTTAAATGAAAAAACATGAACAACTTATATATCAAAACAAAACATTTAGTAAATGAAATAGTCTCCATTCTTATCACTGATACTTTTTCCATATTACAATCAGGTTGTTAATGCTGTCATTAAAGAAATCACTTGGCTTTGAAGCAAAAAACATACCAATGTCCTCTTTAACACCTTCCACATTTGCATACATTTTCCCATTAAGATGGTG
Source organism: Limulus polyphemus (assembly GCF_000517525.1). Classification (NCBI taxonomy): domain Eukaryota; kingdom Metazoa; phylum Arthropoda; class Merostomata; order Xiphosura; family Limulidae; genus Limulus; species Limulus polyphemus. The sequence goes on from NW_013667181.1 coordinate 218,421, forward strand.
TTGCAACAAACAAAAAAAAGAAATGGTAATCTGATGGTGCCATATTTGGAGAATATGGTGGTGGGGGAGAACTTCCCAATCCAACTCCATAATCATGTGTTGCGTCAAACGTGCCACATGTGGACGTGCATTGTCATGGTGAAGAAGAACACCTTTTTAATTGACAAGTGAAGGACGTTTATGATGAAGGGCTTGATTTAAACGTTCCAGTTGCTGACTACAGATATCTGCATTGATAGTTCGCTGTGGACTGAGGAGTTTGAAATGAATTACTCCTTTGATGTTCCACCAAATGCAAAGTATCACTTTCTGCAGATGGAGTCCAGGTTTTGGGGTCGGAAATGGTTTTTGTCTAGGACTCAGCCACTGTTTTTGGCGTTTAATACTCACATAGAGAATTCATTTTTCATCACCAGTGACAATTCTGTCCAAAAATGGTTCACGTGCATTACGCGCCAGAAGAGACGAAGCAACGTTCACACATTGGAAACGATGATCATCACAGAGTTTGTGAGGCACCCAAACACCTTCTTTGAGGAGTTTCCTCAAATTTCTTTGATGTTTACGTATTGTTTTGTGAGAGACATTCAATTTCAAGGCCATTTCACGAGTATGTTGTCTTGGGTTAGACTCACAAGTGTCTTCAGAGCATAAATATCAATTCCAATATGTCAGCCCCTGCCATCACAGTTTTTAAGGCTAAAATCACCTGAATGAAATTTGCCAAACCTTCGTTGACACTTACGAATGTTCAAAATATTTCCATAAACTTCTTTGATATTCTTTATGGCTACAGAGGCATTGTTTCCCTTCTTGTATTCAAACAGCATTACATGCCCAATGTGTGTCTCATTGTGTGCCATCACTATAATGGATTAGAGTATACTAAACTTTACACATTATATAGGCTACACTAATGTGACGTCTAGGCAGTTCTTTTAACTATTATTCATGATGTACATTTTTGGGGTGGTGGTTAATGAAAGTGTTCCAAAATGCGATATTAATTTCTTGACTATCTAATACTTACATATCATATTTGTCAATTCCTGACAGTCACACTTCACCTTGCTGCCTGGAAGTAGTGCCCTAGCTAGATCTTAGACTTTTAAATGTTCTTCTTACATGTCTTTCTTCATTGTTTTTGGTAACTATTCATCAGCAAAACCTTCACAATTTGCATGTTTATTGTTATGGCTGAGGCAGCAGTATTATGCCCAGAATTTAGACAATGCACAAATGGACAATCTACCAGAGGGAATGTTTATCTGCATTTATAAGCTGTTTGTGCCGAACATTGAAATTGTACTCCTGCAATGTTGTTATCCAATGTGAGATCACAGCTTCCAGTTCTCTAAAGTTCATTAGCCACTCAATAATTCATGACCTACTGAAACAGTACATTTATAACCACATAAATGGTAACAAAAGTGTAAACAAATACTGTAACTAAAAATAGTTGTTTCTTTGTCATAAAATAAGAGCATCTGACAGACATAAGCTTGTGGTTCATGTATGAACCACAAGTAACACACCCTGTGTAGGTAACACACCCTGTGGCTCAGAGTTAAATCTGAAGGCATACAACGTTAATAAAAATCAGGTTTCGATACCCGTGGTAAGCACAGCACAGATACTTCTTTGTCTAGCTTTGCGCTTAGCAACAAACAAAGAAATCTAATTTATGG
>NW_013667181.1:220755-224634 GCF_000517525.1 Limulus polyphemus
TCAGTGTCGCCCGGCCTGGCAAGGTGGTTATGAATCATTATCTTTTACCGGTACATAGAGTGCGGGCCTTTCGAGCTTTAATTAGAAGTGAAAAACATGGATAACGTTCTTCTGACTTGCTTCAGTGTCGCCCGGCCTGGCAAGGTGGTTATGAATCATTATTTTTTACCGGTACATAGAGTGCCGGCCATGCCAAGCCTTTCGAGCTTTAATTAGAAGTGAAAAACATGGATAACGTTCTTCTGACTTGCTTCAGTGTTACCCGGCCTGGCAAGGTGCTTATGGCGCTTGGCTCGCAATCTGAGGGTCGGCCCTTTCAGACGTGGGGGGCGTTATAATGTGACGGTAAAAGAGTGACGGTGATGACTAGTCTTTCACTCTAAATTGTAATATGCAATAAGAAAACAATGTAATTTGAATGTCTTTTTATTGTCCACATTTTTAAGCTATATACATTGGGAAAACAGGAACAAAGATGTCTGAACAATAGACTTCTGGAACATAAACGCATACGTTTTTCGGGCATGTAAATTATATAAACATAATTGAGACTATAAAAATCTTGATCTTTGTCAAATAGTTTTGTTTAAAACAAATCTCTAATATCACAATCCAAGTACCAACAGATAGTTAAAAATGAGCTTAGGCTAGACTCAAGAGAAATGACATTATATTCCTATGATAACAATAAATATGCCCTGTTGGTTCGTTTCCTGACTACTAATGACAAGAGGCATTGAAATTCTGTTGTTTTGTGTTGTACACTAGACAAATACCGAGTTAACTTGGTGAAACCTTGAGTGCTTGTTATATTTCTAATGAAATCTTGTGCTACTGTCATTTACTATCTATAATTATTTTGATTCGTTTGTTTGATTGTTGTGAAGCGCTAAGCTACACAATGGGCTGTATGTATCGAAACCCGATTTTTAGTGCTAAAACCCTCAGGCTTACTGCTGAGCCACCGGCGACGAGTTACTTTGTACCGGAGCTGCGTCACTCTAAAATTAGGTGTGTTATGTCTGTTTTTCATTATTTGGTATAGAGTTCATTCTTTAATATCGGTGATCTAATTTTGTAATGTATTCTTCTCACATTTGTTGTTCTTTGAATTTTCTTGCAAAGCTACTCGAAAACTATGTGTGCTAACCGTCCTTAATCTTAAAACTATGTGCACTAACCGTCCTTACTTTTAAAACTATGTGCGCTAACCGTCCTTAATTTTAAAACTATGTGCGCTAACCGTCCTTAATTTTAGTGATAGACTAGAGAGAAGACCAATAGTCAACATCATCTAGCCAACTTTTAGACTACGTTACTACCAACGAATAGTGGGATTAATTGTCACATAACAACGCTCCGATGACTGGAAGGGCGAGTATATTCGGCGACGGGCTTCGATCCCGCGGCCCACAGATTACAAGACAAGTGTCCCGACCATCATAGCATGTCAGATCCCTTTTACCTTTGACAAACAACTACTGTTCTGCTGTTCAACTGTAAGCTTGAGGGCTTATAATAATAGTGTAAAATATTTGAATGATCAGGTAACTCATGAAAAAAGCCACGCGCACTATGTCTCGTTTTAAAATATATTTTTCTCGTACTATTCTAATTCTGATCTTAAAATTTACTGAATTTTATTTTAGAAGCTAGTCCTTTGCATCTCATTGGGCTGTAATGAAATTAGTTTTTAATTACTGGTTTAAAGCTGCCAAAATTGAAATAAAGACTTCATGTTTCTCATTACTGTGTCTAATTAAGTAGTTGCTCTACCATAAAATATATAATATTGTGTTTAAACAGTCAAAGAAACAACGTTAATTTTTGTTCAATATATAACGAATTCATTGTTAAAAGCATCACGAGAAGTATTGCGAAATATTATTGTTAAGCCTGTTATCACATTTCAAAATTAATGTTTCAGTACAAATGGAAATTAGTTAATGTTGTAGTAAGCCGAGAGATGCCACTAGCTGTTTTATGTTAAGAAAGCTGGCTACGTGGCTACTTCAGTAGTTACCACTTTTTAAATAAGTACTCAGACTAGACGACCCCGTGGTGCCAAATGTCGTAAACGCTATTGCTTTGTCAAATTTATTACTAGTTTTTTAGCCCTAATGCTTTGATTCAAAGCTTACCGTATGGTAGTATTGTATAACAGCCAAATATTGAGAAATCGCCAAAAAAAAGCGTACAATATAGAAATACAGCAAGTTATAGGAGAAATGTTATGGAAATACGTTAAGAAGTATGTAAAAATCATGGAATCATAACATTATACTTTTTTATCTAAATAATACCCTTGCTTGGTACACGGAATCTATATGTTAACTGTAATAATAAAATAACCCTACTTTTTTATATCATTGTTACTTGTCTAAGGAATAAAATTATTAGATGCTTAATCTTTAAAAAGTCACTAAGTTTTTTCCCCTATTTATCAGCACTTTGATTTTATTTCTAACTTGTAAGCGTAGGTACATAAGTATATATATTCAGGACATTAAAAATGGATTATGTGCTTATCGGTATAAGCACGCCTTTCTGAACTAAAGATGTTGAACATCGTTTGAATGACAGGTGGTTAAAAAAGATACGAGCTGGCTGATTCCAAGCGTAGCGTTCTGTCTCGACACCACTAGTGACATCTTCTGTGTGTAAGTGGAACATAACATTACTATGGAACGGGATACCCTTGAGACTCGATACCGGCGGTAGGCTTTGGCAAGGAACTATATCTCAGCTTTCGTATCAGTCTACACTAATCTGCTTGTAGCAACAAACATTTTTATTTGCTCGGATCACATATTATGTTGGTCTTTTTTGCTTTTCTGTATGTAGATTAAACGCCCTGAGGTAGCCTATCCTGGCGTGTGTACACAGAAGCTCGTAAATTATTCACCTCTCAGCATCTACTTAAATATTTATCGAAGCTCGAGCGTACACGAGTGGGCCAGCACCTCAAGGCCTAGAGTCCAATATGGTGTTACAAATGCGGATGGACCGATCTCGTCGTTATATAACTGAAACTTGATAAGAGGAGCACGCAGTCTTCTCCCGAGTGGCATGTCTAGTCTTGAAAACTCACTTTCACATCTACACTACAAAATTTGTTCTGAGAATGTTAAAAAGAGAAATGCCACGAGCGACATTAAAGCCGATTTTCTGTACCAGACAGAAAAAAAACTGGTCATTATTTCACTGTAGACACTACCAGATAGGTAATATCAAGTGCTAAAACTAGTTCAAGATTTAACTACATGTTGAAAATTACCCCGTGATTTCGTAGTAACAAATCTGTATAGATAACCTGAGTTGTAGAATATATGTTTTTTATATTATAATTGTTATTTCTGTTATATAATAACATTTTTATTGCTGATAACAAACTGTTTCTGTAAAAAAAGAGCCACATAATATAAGACATATTAATACATCTCCTGGAGAAATCGCTTAAAAAGATGAAATCGTTTTTGCGTAATTTGATACCTTGTTCATATCTTTTAGTTTTTTTTTCCACATTTCAATCGACGTTCTTTAATAAAAACCTAATAATTGTTGGGCCTCTAAAGTATCATTGTAAGAAGTCATTGTTTACAGTACACAAGAATGATGATAGTGGGTGTCTCAGTTACACTTGGTAAGACACCCACTGTCATCATTCTTGTGTACTGTAAACAATGACTTCTCAGTTGCACTTGTAAGACACCCACTATCATCATTCTTGTGTACTGTAAACAATGACTTCTCAGTTGCACTTGTAAGACACCCACTATCATCATTCTTGTGTACTGTAAACAATGACTTCTCAGTTTCACTTGTAAGACACCCACTATCATCATTCTTGTGTACTGTAAACAATGACTTCTCAGTTGC
>NW_013667181.1:225374-231726 GCF_000517525.1 Limulus polyphemus
CTCAGTTGCACTTGTAAGACACCCACTATCATCATTCTTGTGTACTGTAAACATTGAATGTTCAGCTGTACATGTAGGGTAGTCCCCATCATAATAATAATAATTGCAGTTAACTTTCTTAATGTGGTATACACCATATGAGTTGTTGTTCATAACAGCTGATGATGGAAATAGTGCCTGGACCACTACAATGTTTGCCGTTTCCCAGCTGGCCCTATGAGCTCTGGTATTGAACGAAAGGCCTCATCGGTCCTGGATGTAACAAAAATTCTTATTTGCTTTTTCTAATAAGTTCTTAGGAAGTAAATATGCCTGTTGTAAACAACGAATTCTGATTACATGCGAAGTATAGCATATTGTTTTTCACTCTTTTTCTGAAGATAAAATTTAAAAATGTAGCAATAAAAGGAATCTTTTTTTTTAGCCACTCACTTATTACTTTGTTTCCTTAAGCCCTCTTCCTCAGAGATATGGCTTTGTAAATATTACTTTGCTTCCTGAACTCTATTTACGGTTTACTTATTTCTATCGAGAATTTACTCATACTAGTATAAATATAACAAATTACTGTTTATTAGTGGTAATCAGTAACACATAGATTTAGAAATAGGTTTTGTTTGTTACTTGCAGCATATTACTTTCTTCCTTCGCCTCACTTGGTTTATCAGTTCTTTCTCGCATCTTTCGGTCTTCTTCCCATTTTTCTTTTCATTGAGCCCCTGTCGTTTATTTTCCTTTCTCAAATCTACTCCGAACTGGTCCTTTTTTTTTCGACCTTGCACCTATTTCTGCTATATTGGATTATAAAGTTTCATAACCATAGGAAGATTTATAGTCTCCACACCAGCTGAACTTAAAAAGGCAGCCGCTGTACCCGCTTACTCCAGTCATTTTCTAATGACTTAGTGTTCTGGAATCCCTAATTCCTTTGAGACTGGCCAAAGGCCGGTCTATGTCTCTCAAACTCTCACCTTCGACTAATGTTACCTTACACCTAACTTCATATCACTTAGAATATCGCTTTGATATGATTTTCACCACTTAAATTGTCCTTTGTTCTCTATAGGCCACTTCCTTACAGTTGTAGTTTTTGTGGGTTTTTCTTTATTCTATATATTACTTTGTTTTCCGAAGGCCTTTTCCTTATAGATACAGTTTTGTTGTGGTTTTCAAAAAATAACTGTTAGTTGGGGGTAAAAGGAATCACCCAAATAAAATTACTTTATATTAATAAGAATTAGACTGTTGCTGAACGATACCTCATGCTAAGCAGCCAGGTATAGCTGTCCCTAATTATGAACAACAAGTAAGGTAGTTTGTTAGCAGCACCCACTGCCACAAGGACTTTGAACCAAAGAACGGTGTTGGCTTTCACGCTGATGAAGTATTTACTGTTGAAAGTGCAGAGTATGTTCATTTTCAACAGCGTATGAACTTCCGATTCACAGCCCTACATGATAACTACTAGGCCATACCTGGCCTGTTGAAAAACTGAGGATATATTCAAATATTTTGTTTTCTAAACATGTGTTTTTGCTAATTATAGTGGGCTAGAGTTTCGTTGCACTATCTGAAAATATATGGTTTCCCATAAGTCTCTTACCAGGAACTACGTTATATTTTAATTTTTATTGTAAATTATAAAAACAGGAGTTGGTTTCTGATGAAAGGAATTGCTAAAACAGTTTGTTTGTTTATTTTAGAAAATCGCGGAAAATAATGGAATTTGACCGTCACTCTTATAACTCACACTGAACCCTAAAGTGTGCGAATCGTGAATCATTTGATTCACAGGCCAGGCAACTACCAAACACATTAGGCCAAGCACAGGCTTGCCGAAATAGTATTTAAATTTCTGAAAATGGAAGCAGTGTTATATTTCCTAATAGAAAAGCAGTGATTTTTGTTTTAAACTTGACTTCCTGAAAAAAATCAATCCTTCTCCCTAGGTGGCCCAGTGACAAGTTTGAGGGCTTGTACTGTTAAAAAAAAACAGCAGGTTTCGATACTGACTGTAGGCAAAGCACAGATAGCCTATTATATAACATTGTATATTATTTCCAGTAGACGTCCTGCTAATGATCTAGCTTTAAGTACGGTTGTGAATGTTACTTTTAGTAGAGATCCTGCCGACAACCTAGGTGTAAGTACGGTTGTGAATGTTACTTTCAGTAGAGATCTTGCTAACGACCTAGCTGTATGTACGGTTATAAACGTTGCTTTCAATAGAGAGATCCTGCCGACAACCTAGCTGTAAGTATAGTTGTGAATGTTACTTTCAGTAGAGATCCTGCTAACGATCTAGCTGTAAGTAAGGTTGTGAATGTTACTTTCAGTAGAGATCCTGCCAACGATAATATTGTAAGTAAGGTTGTGAATGTTACTTCCAGATTAGCGACAGACATTTTAGCACGAAATGAGCTAAATGGATGTGTAGCTGTTTAAAATTTAACCTCAAGGCTGAAATGGGCATCAGACTTCAAACAGTGGGATCAGAAAAGATGGGAGAGGGTGCTCTTTACAGATGAATTTAAATTTAAATTGTTTGGAATCAATCAACGATAATTTGTTTGATGGTAAGAAGGAAAACGGTTCAGGGTCAATGTACCACACATACAGTGAAGTATACTGGGGGCAAGTATTGGTTGCATCTCTGACAATAATGTTGGAGATCTACACAAACTTTAAGGCACCCCTGATTACAGACAGCTACGTCAAGTTCTTACTCTTTATGTTATTCCCTCAGGAATAAAAACTCTTGGACAGGGTTCATCTCCCAATAGGATACTGATCTCAATTATGCAACAAGTGTGGTGAAACGATACCTGGTAGAATAAAATATGGTGGTTAAAAGACTTGCAACCATGGCTTGGCCTGCACAAAGAACTGAAATTAATATTAGTAAGTTTGTATGTGCTAGTAAGGAAGATAAAAATGGCAAACTGCAGTCAGACAACTTAGCTGAACTGTGTGGAGTAATTTAAGAAAAGACACCTAAAATTATAGTTTATCTACTGCTTTGTTAAAGTAAATACAAATTAATAGTGTATTACACAGCTTATTGTCGTTTCTTTGGTATTTTTCTGTAGTAATGTATCGTACTAATGATATTTTGATCATTTAGTTGCAATAATTAATTCTTTGGCATTCATACATGTGTATCGCTTGTGCGATTCCATAATACTTTATATAACTTTGAAATATGTATGTCAGTCTCACAAACATGTTAAACGACTTACTGCAATAAAACCCATGCTCAACCCATACAGACAATCCACTTGAAGGTTGGAATAAAGAAAAAAAATACATGTATGTACTTATGATTTAAACATAAACATTATTTAAACAGTTAACTTTCATATCAAAATGAAGGACTGCTTTAAAAACAGCAAAACCAAACCTCTCATGAAATAGAACATATTTATAATCCAAAATAAACCTTAGTAAAATATAACACTGCATAACTAAAATAAATGAAATCACAGGTTATAATGTGGAATATAAGATGTATCCTGGCCTTTGAAGGTGACTGCGGAAGTAGGACCGACAAAGTGGTGGAGATACACAGCCTCTCATTCTTAACTTCCGCTCGTTAAGCTTCACGTGTAAAGATCAAATTAAAGAGTAAGATGTTGGTGCTCAAGTCCCACATCTGTATCACCCGCAACTACCTGCAGACAATGCTATCGGAAGAAAAGAAATGAAAAATAATAATAAGGTCCTACCTTTGGGGATGGTAAGTAAGATAAACACCTCCAGAAATTGGCCTTCTATCCCCCATTACGGTAGTAAAAGCTCAGATTAATCAGGTTATATTAGTAGCATAGCAGACAAAAACCAATTTTTACTGGGATAAAATGAAAATCCCTAACGAGTTATCTGAACTAGTATAACACCCATTCTACACTGCTAAAGTCTGTTGTAACTATAAAATTTCAGATTGTGTTCTTTCTTTTATTAGAACTTATATTTTCATATGTATAAAAATAGTTCCAATATATTTTTATGTTTGTTACAGAATGTTTTAAAATATTCATTTAATGTTTGTTTTTTAAATGTATTAAATGTTAATTTTCTATCATTAGTAGTAAAATATTGTAAATTGTCACAAATTCTACAGAATATGAATAATTGTGAAATTATAGTACATATAATGGAAGAATACGGAACATTACTTTTTGAAGAGGATATGTCGTTTATTGGAGAAGAAAAATTCATATTTTATCATTTAAACCAATATCATCATTAATTATTGTAATTTTCGGATCGAAATAATATACTTCTGATACAACAATTGAAGTATTAACAGTTTATTATTTAACTGGGGCAGTTATTAGTCATACTAATGAATATTGTTCTCTAGAAGATATTCAAGAAACATTTTTTATTTGAGTTATTCTTCACATAAGTAACTACAGTTGCATTGTTTTTTGAAACTATAAAACTTACGACAATAGTCCTTAAATGATTTCAGGAAACACATTGCGATTGGTATGATTCTGCACATCAATAACTATGAAACTTTAAAATAATGCAAAACTAGCAGGTTGGAAAGGATGTTTAGGAAATCATTTGTAATTTGAATGACTCTTCACGTGAGAAACTACAGGTCTTTTTTTTTTTAGAAATACGATAGAATCATACAACAACAGTTTTCGAGAGGAGATGTCAAAGAAAGACACATTACTTGGAAGATTCTTCTTGTCATGAAACACGATAAAATCATACAACTCTTAGTTTCTAGAACATATATTCAGGAAACAATTTCTTATTTAAGTGATTCTTCAGATCAGAACTGTAATTAATTTTTAGAAATATAGTAAAAACATACAATACTTATACTCGCGAAGGGATATGAAGGAAACCATTATTGCTGGAGTGATTCTTCAAATCAGTAACCACAGTTGGGTTTTTTTTGTTTTGTTCTCCAGCAAATATTCGGGAAACAATGTTGTTTCAATTATTATTGTCAACAGTTACTATAACTGTGTTTTGTAGAAACTATAAGCTCATACAACTTTCTACAAAACACAGTTATAGTAACTGTTGACAATAATAATTGAAACACCATTGTTTCCCAAATATTTCCTGGAGAGCTAGCGTTGTATGAGCTTATAGGCTAGCTCTCCAGGAAATATTTGGGAAACAATGGTGTTTCAATTATTATTGTCAACAGTTACTATAACTGTGTTTTGTAGAAACTATAAGATTATACAACACTGGTTACGAAGAAGATACAATTAATGAACTCGTTATTTGATTCATACTTCATATCAGACTTATAACGTCGTTGTTGTTTTTAAACTCTATAAACATACAACATTATTTCTCAGAAAGAGATATTCAGGAAACAATTAATGATTTGAGTTATTATTCTTATCAGTAACTAAAGCCTCAGTTTTGAGAAACTATGAAGAAAACAACAATAGTTTTCCAAAGCGAAACATTTTGTTATTTGAATGATTATTACCATCTGTAACTATAGCTTCGTTTTTTGAAAAGCATACACCACTGCTTAAAAAGAGATAATCGGAAAACACTGGTGTTTGATTCATGCTTAGTAACTATAATTGCATTTTCACACGATTGTAAAATATATTCAGTAAACAAGTTGTTGTTTGAGTGACTCTTTACATCAGTAATAATTATAAATATATATATATATGTTTTCAGTAAAAGCACGGAGTTCTAGTTATTGATAGAATCCACAAACATTCTTTAATTCTGGGCATTTTCATTTACTGCACTTTTCAAAATGTTGAACCTGTCTTGCAAAGAGTATTGAAGAATGGCTGACTATTTAGTTCTTGAACTCAAACAACGAATTTTAGGGCCCACATAACCTTGGTTAAACCTTGGGCAAGTAAAGTTATAGATGACGTAAGGAATCCTGCCTTTAAATTTAAAGTAATTACATAAACTTCATATCGGTTTAAAAGCAATTCTTAGCTGAATTTGTGGATAAACTTTTCTGTTTCAACTCGTTATAATCATTTTCTTTAATTCTATAGCATGTTTACCTATATAATACAAATTACAATAAATTATTTCTTTAGTATTAGCACATTTACAACTTTTAAAAGTGTAGAAATATTTTAAATATTTATTAACAATACTATCAATCAACTGTAAAAGCAAATAATTTTTCTTTAAGAAATCCTTTATATTTTCCACTTCTTCATGAAATTCAGAACAAAGGAACTATTACATATACACGACTGTTTCGTAGAAATGTAATACGAGAGTGTAACGGATTTATTATTTTATATTTATTTTCAGCGTTTGTTTAGATTAAGTTTATATTTAGAAATATGCATAGCTTATAGTGTTAAATATGTATTACGAAACTCCC
>NW_013667181.1:232563-235663 GCF_000517525.1 Limulus polyphemus
TTGGAGATATATCGGTAAATATTTAACTACTAAATCTAAATTACAATTTAACTCAGTTTTAGGCTATTAGAAATTGTAGTACGTAACATAATAAATTGGCAGCTCTTGTCCGAGATCTGAATCAGACGCAAAATTCGATCTAAATTAAAATTTAAATCATAATTCAATTTATATCTATCAGTGCCAACAAGATTTGATCATGTCTGATTGTCAAGATTTTCTTGAATCCCTTTCCCTCGAACAACAAGAAAGATATAAGAAAAATGAATTGCTCGAAATTGCCAAAATTTTAGAACTAGAAGTTAAAAGATCAATGAGAAAAAATGCATATTATCGAAATACTAGTTGACGGTGATTTGTTGCCTGAGAAAGCATTAGAGGATTACTCTAGTGTACCCACTAGTCAATCGGGGTTGAATAATAAAGATATATATATAGACGACCAAATTAGTGGAAATAAAAAAGTTAGTGAAAGTCAGACGAAGTTAATGAAAGATATAGACTGTGTTTGTAAATTTAGAAAAGAATAATTCGTCTTGTCAATCAGGTTCTAAGGTAACTGAGCCAGTCTGTGTGGACTTTTGACGTAAAAAAGAATTATTTAAAGTTCTGGATACAACTGTGGTAACTCACTGGATAACGTAAGTGAACTTAACACTGGTTGTATTTTAAATAACAGAGTAGAGGAGAATAATTTGTTTTGTCAAAGGGTGTTCTAAAGTAATTGAACCTGCCTGTGTGGACTTTGACGAAAAAGAGACAGTTATTTAAAATTCTGGATACAACTGTAATAGCTAATAGCGTAACGAATTTTTGTACATACGTTTGGCTTGTTTTGATGCTATAATTCTAAAACAAGTGGATTGTGTGCTGTCCGATTATTGTTGAAATTTATCGCTGAGAAATCACAGACACCTACTGTAAAGAATTGTGGCCTCTATAAAACCTGAAAAGAACTAACTGTATTATAAGGTATACAAACATATACTAATATAAAACACACAGGAGATCTAAGACAAAGCTTATGAAAAAAAAATCATTAGATACGATGGTAATAAAATATATGAAACTTTAACTTGACACAACGTTTTTGGTCTAAAGCTTTCTTCAAGTGATGTTTGTTAAAGTCGAATATACAGAACACATTGCAATATCACTTTATGAAATGTAACAGTAGAAGAACGTGCAAAACATGGTTCGAAGTGCAATGTAACGATACTGGTGAATCAATTGTTCGAAAGAAATTATGTAAGTGAAAAGTAAGCAGAAGGAAAACTTGCAAAGAAATACAAGTTTTATATGTGAGGGGTAATAGTGTGAAAAGTCGGAGGATATCAAAAGTAGTTCCAAAAAAGGAATTTTTTCGTTTGAATGTGCTCTGTATATTCGACTTTCACAAACATCACCTGAAAAAGAGTTTAGGCCCGAATGGTAGTGTCAAGTTATAGTTTTCCTATAATAAGCGGCATTTTACTACAGATGACGTCGAAGTTGTGGAAAATTAAATTACTACTTAACCATATTATTTCCTTTAATTGAAATTTGTAGATAAAGACTTGATGTCTAAACTATCAATATAAACAGGTTTGTCAAGAACTAATTTAGAAACATCTTCAGAAAAACTCATAACTGTTTGTTACCGTAGATTCATTAATTAGATGAGGTAAAAAACAACAACAACATTGAAACCGTGATAATTTATGTATGAAAATTCCAATACATTACACAATTGGCCTTATAGGTAACTCATAAAATATTCCATAATGTGAACTGACTGGTTTAATTTCATTATAAATAGTTTCATATATTAACTCTTATTTCTTAGTTTTAACAAATAATTTTGTAAACGTCTTTCTTTTGAAGCTGTAAGATCAGATTTTAATTTCTTAATTTTATATTTTCATTTAAAATAGTTAAAGCTTTTTCTACATATTCTTTCTTATTTAAAATTATTATACTGTTACTCATATCCGGTTTAAGAATTACTAAATTACTAAGTTGTTTTATAGCAAAAAAAAATAGATAATATATATATTTTTGCCCCCTAGTGGCACAGCACCATGTCTACGGACTTACAACGCGGGACACCGGGTTTAGATATCTGTGGTGGGCAGAGCACGGATAGTCCATTGTGCAGCTTTGTACTTAACTAAAACAACAAATAATATTTTTAACTTTCTTAGGAATAACATCCTAAATGTGTTAAATCTGAAGCTTCAGTAACTATATTACCAAATAAAACATTATTTTGTTCATTTATCGCCATATATTTTAATTATTGTAATAACTGTTCAAAATTTACGAAATATTCCACATAATCAAACTTTTGTTTGGAATGACTGAAAACCTTAACCCTCATGATAGTACGTTTTCTTCCACCTCTGTTACCTGATAATCTGAGAGATTATAAATAACTTGTGTAGAATCTTCTAAAAAAGTAAACACACTAAATTTTTCACTTTAACCTATATAAGTTTCTTATTTCTTTTAATCTCAATTCATTTAAAATCTTATTTTTAAGAAATTTAATCTTATCATAAAAATATATGAAATTAAATTTGAAACAACTTCTCAAATTTTCTATGGCACTTGCCCATTTCTTTTGTAACTGTTTTTGTACTTTCAGTTCATACGTCAATTCTAATTTTAGAAACTTATTTTGTGAAGACATATAATACTTATTAGATTTTAAATTAAAATTAAAAACTTTGGAATCAAATCATATTGTTACGACAGCGGAAGTCACGTGACGCTGGTAACACGTGATGAGATTCTAGAAGGATCGGGGAACCTCACGAACATCCCAGCGTTTGCTAGACGCCCTCTATTTTAGTATATAAGCCGGCAGATAAATCGATAACGGGATAATCGAGTCAAGCCGTAAGTGTGGAAATCATTGTGAATTATAGCGTGTGTTTAAGTTAAAGGATGGTGAAAATTCTGTGTATTGCAAAGTTGTTTTGATAAAGAATAAAATAGTTTATTTCTTATCAATACAACTTTGCAATACACTTAATTTTCACCATCCTTTAACTTAAACACACGCTATAATTCACAATGATTTCCACACTTTACTTACAACTTGACTCGATTATCCCGT
>NW_013667181.1:235798-236856 GCF_000517525.1 Limulus polyphemus
CCTCTATTTTAGTATATAAGCCGGCAGATAAATTGATAGCGGGATAATCGAGTCAAGTTGTAAGTAAAGTGTGGAAATCATTGTGAATTATAGCGTGTGTTTAAGTTAAAGGATGGTGAAAATTCTGTGTATTGCAAAGTTGTATTGATAAAGAATAAACTAGTTTATTCCTTATCAATACAACTTTGCAATACACTTAAACACACGCTATAATTCACAATGATTTCCACACTTTACTTACAACTTGACTCGATTATCCCGCTATCAATTTATCTGCCGGCTTATATACTAAAATAGAGGGCGTCTAGCAAACGCTGGGACGTTGTGAGGTTCCCCGATCCTTCTAGAATCTCATCACGTGTTACCAGCGTCACATGACTTCCACTGTCGTAACACTGCCCTTTCCTTAGTATTGTTCATTCCGAACAATAGCCACTTACATTAAACCAATAGATAATTAATTAAATGTACAGAATTTACAAACACAAAATTAAAATTCAATAAAGTCTCTTAATTTTACAGGACGTATCTTCTTCCGTACTGGTCTCCATCTCGTTGGCTTCTGCTTTACGAAGGGTTCATCTGCTCCATCAAGAAATGTCCTATTATCGGTAACAGTCACATCAGTGGTAGTAACTTCATTAAGGGCTTCACTGTTTCCCTTCTCAAAACCGGGTAGAGTTTCTTCTTCGACAGTAGCTTTTTCAGGTGACACATCTCCAGCAGCGTCATTTGTTCCATTGTTCACTTCGTTCCAGCTGAAATGTCCTGGACCATGATAACACCAAAGCCTGTTGGCATGCACCACCTTTGGCTTACCTCGCCGACCACATTTTATTCGGAAAGTCACGTCTGAGAGACGATCCACTATGTCATATGGGCCTTCCCATGGAGAAGATAACTTAGGAGACTTCCCTTTGGTCTTTCTGGGATTATTCAACCACACCTTGTCTCCTGGTACAAAGCTGACTTCAGTAGATCTCTTATCATAACATAGCTTCATGGAATTAGCAGACGTTTCAAGTTTGAATGCACTTGATGGTGAATAGCATCCAACC
>NW_013667181.1:237775-239919 GCF_000517525.1 Limulus polyphemus
TTTCTTTTTTTCCTCCAATAACTGCTGTAATCTCTCTTCTTGTTTATTTTCTTGTTCTTCTTGTTTCTTTTTTTCCTCCAATAACTGCTGTAATCTCTCTTCTTGTTTATTTCTTGTTCTTCTTGTTTCGTTTGCTGTTCTTGTATTGCTGCCATCAAATCTGCTAAACTGTAGTTTGATTTGCCACTTCTCGTTTCCATCTTCTTCTTCTTTTTTTTCAGTCCCACTCTCTGACACCAATTAAATAAGGAATAAACTAGTTTTATTTAAGAAAGGACTTGTATCGCTGAAGTTCCTCGGGAAGAATCTTAACGGGAAATTAACAAACGATCAGAGACGTAACAATATTATATGCATCATTTAGAAAATTAACGTGCAGCCTGGTTTCCTGTAGCTTCAAATATAATATTGTTGCGTCAGCGAGTCACATGACCACCGTGACGCAACGTTTCTAGAACTATCACGTACTTTGGCGAATGTTCAAGTTCTTACTAGATATAGGGTAGGCGGAAATATATATAAGAGGGGACAACGTGACGCGGTAGAGAGATATAGATAATGAGTAATTGAACTGCAGTCACACGGTATTGTTGAAGTTAACGTTCGTTCGTTACAGTGTTGTTTTAGCGCGAGTATTGAGATTAAGTGTATCGCAGAGTTATATTCGGAAAGAATAAATCAGTTTTATTAAAAAAGGACTTGTGTCGCTTAAGTTTCGTCGGAACGAAGTTACGGAAAGTTAATTAACAAACGGAGACGTAACAATATTTCAACGAAAGACGTCGCTAGGCACTAGTACAGAGGCCTGTGCCCTGATTCTAGTTGATAGTGCTCCGAATTCTTAGTTCGTATCTCGAAAAGTCAGAATAGAAAATCAGATCGATATCATACTGAAACAGCTCCTTTGTGTCCAAGCCCCGAATGTACCTAGGTCTCTTCTTTCAACAATTCTATTTTTTTAACACATCATCATTATTTCTCTTCAGAATAATATGGACTAACGAAAAGCTTTTATGAAAATGTAGCCTCAAAATAAAAATTATATTTATTGAGATTATAAACATGATTCTTCATTAAATTAGTAAACATATTTAAAATATAATTCTGACACTAAAATTATTACTTTACAATTAAATAAATACATTAAATAAATATACCCACAATTAAATTAAAACCACACACCCCTGCATATTAAAGTTCCACAAGACCGTTCCTCTTCACCAATTCGGATATTTTCTGTATAATATTTGTGGTACTATATTATGCAAGCTTTCGGTTCTGTCTAAATCTACTTCAGGCCGAAAAAAAAATGCTCAGAACTAAAGAAAATTTGTAGATTCATAAAATGTGCACAGAGTGAAACGTCAATTAAACGGCCTCATCTTTACTTTCTCTACAGAATAAATTAAAGAAACAAATTGTTACTTGAGTCATTCTTCTAATAACTAACGATATTCATTTTATTTTAAATAAATACAATAAAATCATATAGCAATAGTTCTCAAGAGAAAATATCTAAGAAAGACGCCGTTATTGGAGGATTATTCTCATTGTTGCCTACAATTCCCCTTTTTTTGTAGCGTACAACAATTGTTCTCAGAAGGAGTTATTCAAGAAACAGTGTAACATAAGTAACTACAGCTGCGTTTTATAAAATTACAAAATTATACAACATTAGTTGTCAAGGGGTAATATTCATATAACACAATGCTATTATTTGATGCCTCATATCAGGTATTATAATTGCATTTTTCGAAAACTATAAAAACGTACAACAGTAGTTTTGAAAAAGATATTCAGTAGTTAATTTGTTATGTTTCTGCAAAGAGACATACCATTTTTCTATTGATGAAACTAAATTGAATGGACGGCAACTGCCTGTTGTAGAAACGTAAGACGACGTTTCGAAAGTCTTCCGCCTTTCGTCTTCAAGTCCGTGTGCGTATGGTTTTATTATATTCTTTCTTCTCCTTCCGCCTTTCGTCTTCAAGTCTGTGTGCGTATGGTTTTGTTCTATTTTTTCTTCTTTCGTCTTCAAGTCCGTGTGCGTATGGTTTTATTCTATTCTTTCTTCTCCTTCCGCCTTTCGTCTTCAAGTCCGTGTGCGTATGGTTTTGTTCTATTTTTTTTTCTCCTTCCGCCTT
>NW_013667181.1:240750-246821 GCF_000517525.1 Limulus polyphemus
TCTTCTCCTTCCGCCTTTCGTCTTCAAGTCAGTGTGCGTATGGTTTTGTTCTATTTTTTCTTCTCCTTCCGCCTTTCGTCTTCAAGTCAGTGTGCGTATGGTTTTGTTCTATTTTTCTTCTCCTTCCGCCTTTCGTCTTCAAGTCCGTGTGCGTATGGTTTTGTTCTATTTTTCTTCTCCTTCCGCCTTTCGCCTTCAAGTCAGTGTGCGTATGGTTTTGTTCTATTCTTTCTTCTCCTTCCAAACACTTTTCAATCGACCGCCATTCCTCAATTTCTCGGCGGATTGACTTGAAATTTGACAGGGTTGTACCTCGGCCCAATACGCCCAGAGATATTTTTCCTTTTTTATTTAGGCCTTGGTGTCAAAGGCCAAACAAACCAAAAATATATATTTTGGGCTCTTGAGCGGTCATACTTCCAGCAATCACAATGAAAGTTATCACAAATATAAAAGGTTCATGCAACCAATATACTGACATACAAAAAAAAAGTTAGATTTGCCCATTTTCAGTATTTTTAGGTGGGGTTCTGGGTCACTTACTCGACTATATTTTGACAAGTTTGCATAAGATTTGGTACAAAGATACTTTTCTACAGGCCCCACACATTGACAAACAAAAATGGTGGATTTCACCATCATTAGTTTAGATCAAGATGCTACAAAAATCACAATTTTAGGGGGTTTGACAATCACTCAGCCGTATTTCGGTCAATTTACATAGCATTTGGTACAGAGATACGTTTTTTACAGGTCATATACATACAAAAATGTGGGATGTGCCAATTTTTGGTCATTTGGGGGGGGGGGTGCAAATGGTTAAATAAACTCATAATTTTAAGGGTTTTCGTCAATTAGTTAGCCTTGTTTAGACCAATTTATAAGGAATTTGGTACAAAGATACTCTTTTTCATGTCCTAAACAGAGATATAGATAATTTTGGAATTATTGTATTTTGCTCAGTTTTTAGCTAGGAAAGTACAACTTTGGATTTTCGTGAACTATTCATGTGTATGTCAACCAACTTACATGGGATTTGATACAAAGATACCTTCCTGTATGTCCCAAACAGTGATATAGGCAGTTTTCGATTTTTCTGATGTCAAAATTGGCCATGGTGGGATTGCTTGGTGGAGACATGTTGCATTCGTCTGCGAATGTTGGCTTCTTCAAATCAGCAATTGTAGCTTAGATTTTTTAGAAACTATAAGAATGTAAAACAATAGTTTTGAAAAAGACATTTAGTAATGAATTTGTTATTTGAGTGATTCTTTACATCAGCAACTATAGCCGAGGTTCTTTTTATAAACAATAAAAGCGTACAACAGTAGTTCTTAAAAGAGAGAATCGGAACACAATGCATTATTATGTGATTGGTGCTTCACACCAGTAACTATAACTACGATTTATTACAGAGAATAAAAACTTCAAACACTAATCCCCAAGAAGAGATGTTCAGGAAACACATTGTAATTTGAATGATGCTTCATATTCGTAAAAGAAACTATAAAACACTATGTCTCAAGAAGAGATAATCAGAAATGTTTCTTATTTCATTGATGCTTAACATCAGTAACTATAACTTCTGTAGAAAGTATAAAAAATTCTGGTCCTCAAGACAAAAGAAATTTATCCCGTAGACTGGTGGTTCTCTGTTTATCATGTAGAGTGGTTTTCTATGATATTAAAAACCCGTGATTAGAATAAGCCATTACTATATACATATATATACCACGAAGGCAAAGTTTTTTTTTTAGTTATATAGTTTTTCTTATATATATATAAGAAATACATTTTCAAAAGTACTTATGATGTGCTTTATTATTCCAAAAGAGTTGTTATATATTATGATGACGTCATGCTTAACTATCTTGTTATTATATTCTGCTCCATCATATTCCATTCTGTATTATGAAAATATGTGTCGCCATTTTACATTCTCAAACTAGTACACTTGTGGGCTATCTTTATACCACTACCTAATTACGTAGTCGTGTAGACACAGCAAAGTTCATAGTGAAATGCTAAAGTTTCAAAGTATGGAACATGTGTGTATCCATGGTAACTGACTAGTTTTCCTACTTTGTCAGTTTTACAAGTAAAGAAAAGTTAAGCTTTTCATCAAGAATACAACCATATGAAATTGATTTTGATTGGAGTATGCCGTAGACTACAAACTCACTGGATCAGAAGCCAGGGGAAAAGCTACTTACAAAATGCGTGTGGCACCTGCACGCAAATTCTAAATCAGCCAAATGTTTGGAAAATTCAAGCATTAAAGGAATCTTTTCTGCACACATTGTTGTTTATAAATGCACAAAACCGGTCGTCTACTCATATTCTACCCTGCAATATTAATGATGTCGGAATGAAAAAGTGCTTCCATAGTGTAATTATTGTTATTCAAAAACAACAATTATGATATAGAAAGAAATATGGGTTATTCTGGCCAAAATATAGCAGTTTGGTGGTATGTTCATGATAGATAACCCTCTGTTTGCTACTTTAATTTCCTACTCCTGTACACTTACGGTAACCTTTAGTTATGTGTATTTACATCTTAATGTCCAATACTCATTATGTATTGTAATAATTTCGTATAATAACAATAACGCCCTGAGAAATAAGGTTTTAAGATTTTTAAATCAGTAGACACCTTCAAATAATAAATCTTATATAACTTTAATCCAACTTTATTTACAGAACTTTTCACGTTCTATTTTCAACTTACATTATTATCAATTTGTAACCCTTAAATACCTTTCAGTTTTGTAATCCTTAAATACCTTTCAGTTTTCTAACCTTAAATACCTTTCAGTTTTATAATCTTAAATACCTTTCAGTTTTATAACCTTAAATACCTTTCAGTTTTGTAACCTTAAATACTTTTCAGTTTTGTAACCCTTAAATACCTTTCAGTTTTGTAACCCTTAAATACCTTTCAGTTTTGAACTTTTCTACGTTTTTACAGATAATATTATTTACACATTTTTATGTCGACATGAAAAAGAGTATTTTTTTATGCATATATACTTTATTTTTCAATTTGAAATACATGGAATTTGTTTCATAGACATTAAGAAATGAGTGAATGAGTTATTTATCATTGTTAAATCAATATTAGTGTTGTTGTACACTTCCATAGAACAACTAAAGGTCATAACTATATCATCAGCAAATATGTTAATTTTAACTTTCAAAAACTATTTATGCAAGTTATCAATAATATAGGTTCAAGTACATAGATATAAGGTACTTCATGCTTAACTAACACTAAAACTGTTATTTATTCTAACTGTTGTGTTCTTGTTAAACCAAATTAATACATTTCTTTAAATTAACATTTTTTTCTATTCATGTTTTACCACATATTAAAATCTAAATGCTCCCTAATGGCTCAGCGGTAAGTCTCAGGCTTACCGCACTAAAAATCTGGTCTTGATACCAGTGGTGGTCAGATGAGAGATAGCCCATTGGGCATTCTTGTGCTTAACAACAGCCGAACCAAACCAAACTTTCTAAGCTGAAATATTAACTGATGTTATTTTTTGTTTTATTAAGAATTTTATACATTATAACTAAAACATAATGAAGCTTGGTCAACATTTAACTTCAAATGGTTCTTATACAATGAGTTCTACTTGTTTAAGAATGTTTGAAAACACTGATAACAAAGAAATTGGTCTATAATTTGTATAATTATACTTACCTACTTACTTAAGCCTGTCGCACCACGTGCAGCATAGGCCATAGAGGACTCTTCACCGGCTAACTCGACTCTGGACTGTCCTTTTTATTTCTCTCCAGGTGTACCCCGCTTCTCTTTAATTCTACCTCTATGTCTCTTCGTCAGGGGTTCTTAGGTTTGTCTCTTTTGTGAGTTCCATGTCAGAATCTGCCTAGTGATATTAAGTGCCGCCTTCCTTATGGTATATCCTATCCCACTCTATTTTCTGCCCTGTATTTATTGGCCAAAAAGTCTTGACGAGTCCTATCCCACAACTCTCCATTTCTGACATTGTCAAGCCATCGGATATTTAAAATCCTAACAAGACAATTGTTCACAAACGTCTGGATTTTGTGCAGAATTATTTTTTACATCCTCCAAGTTTCTGATCTGTACAAAGAACAAATTTCACATTGGAACTGAAAACCTTCATTTTTGTGGCAACGTATATTTATATGGAATTCCAGATGTTTCACAATATCACGTAGGCTACTCTCACTTGGCTTCTTCTACCCTTGACCTTTGTTTCTTTCTACGGCACCCATCGTGTCAATGGTACGGCCTAGGTAGGTAAAACTGTTGACTTCCTCCAATGGTTTTCCTCCCAAGAGAGTTGGATTGTTATCGGTACTGTTGTATTTTATCAGCTTGGTTTTGCCTTTATTGATGTGCAGTTCTATTTTGGTTGAGTTAGTTTTGAAGGTAGAGATCTCATTCTAGCTTAGCTGTGGCTGTGTGAGAAGAGTGCCAGATCGTCGGCAAACTTCATACCTTATTCCACTATATCCCATTTATTTTCCTTTCTGTTATTATCTCTATGATCTAGTTTATGACTAACACGAAAAACCAGGGTAACAGAAGACATCTCTGTCTTAGTCCAGGTTTCATCTCAAAACTATTGGTAAGTTAGCCTCATATTTTGCACACCTTCCCCTGATATGTGGCTTGTATCAGAAATACATTATTCTCTGGTACCTTATAGTATTTGAGCAATTTCCAAAGTTTCTTTGTCGAATGCCTCTTTGGTCAATAAAGATAACATATAGAGATGAATCCAATTCGATGGACTATCCTTACTATGATGTATAGGGTACCAATATGTTTTGTGCAAGATCTATGCTGACGGAAGCTGCTTGTTCATCTCAAAGTTTATTGTCGACAGCATTTTTTAACCTTTCCAGTATGGTTCTTTTAAAAAACCTTATTGGGAACAAAGATTACCATTATTCCACTATAGTGTTTACATTGTGTCATGTCTTCTTCCTTTGGGAGTTTAATCAAATTATCTTTTCTCCGGTCTCCAAAATTCTATCCTATTCTCAAATCTTCTGACATAGATTACAGAGAATGTCTATGGCTGTATCTATGTCTGCCTTAACAGCTTCTGTTGATGTTCTATCTTGATCTAGTGCCTTCTCTTTCTTGGATTTCTTAATGGCTTGCTTGATTTCTATCGTGTCACGTTTGTCGCAATTTACAGCAAGAGTTACTTCTGGAACACCTTCTGACACTGGTCTGTTGAGAAACTCTTTCAAATGCTATTGCTGTTGTTGGTCTTCCACCAATCTCAACACTTTGTCTTGTTTATCCTCTATTGGTTCATCTGTCTTCTGATACTTCCCTACCAACTTCCTTCTCATGGTGATAGGCCATTCATATTTCTTTTTGCAGCTTCCTCTTCTTCCTTGGTGAGGCAGATTTTCAACGTACTTCCTTTTATCGCTTTTGATATTTTTCCCCACCGCTTTGTATGCCTTGGTATTGCTCTCTTGGATTTTTGTTTTGGCTGCTCTGGTGCGGTACGTGTTTAATACTGCTTTCTTGTCTTTTCTATCTGGTATTTTCTCTAAGGTTTCTGCTGTTATCCATTTTTATACTCTTACTTTCGTCTTTACCACTGTCGCGCCACAAATTCTATTCCTCATGTCTTTGACCTACTGCCGCTTGGGGTTAATACCAGGGCAGTCCTCCTGTATAACTCCTTTAGTATTTGCTACTTGTTGACCAGATTGATTCATTCATTTATCTACTGTTTCCTTATTCTGCAAAAAGTATTCTTGCACTACCTTTAGGCTGATACCTTTTGAATTTGAGCTTCAGGGTGGCCAGCAATAGATGGTGATCTGATGCTACATCAGCTCTTATCTTCACCCTCATATCTTGTAAGAAACATCTGAAAATCTGTTTGGACTATATGTAATTTATGTGGTTTCAGCAATGTGATCCTGTGATCTCCATGTTGCGTTGTGAAGCTTGAGTGGCTATGCCAAACAGTGATTGCCTTATCGGCCTACGTTGATCTGACTCATTTTATAAGCTGTACTATTTCCTATAGATCATTTTC
>NW_013667181.1:247743-255429 GCF_000517525.1 Limulus polyphemus
ATCTGTGCAAGAACTCAGCTAACAGATGTTTCCGCATATAAAAGCTATCTTCAAATTTTGTACACCAAAAAAACTTCTTATAATTTAGAATTAGTTTAAAATACAAATATTGTCAATAATTCCAAATAATCATTTACTTCTTCTAATAAATCAATATTATTATCATCAACATTGATTCCTGATCAGCCTTAATACCGACTTCATTTCTTCTGGAAACTCATAATGCATAAAAGTGTGAGATTAATATACTGTCGACCTCCAGTGGCACAGCGGTATGTCTGAGGACGCTAGAATCCGGGTTTCGATACCCGTGCTGGGCAGAGCACAGATAGCCCATTGTGTAGCTTTGTGCTTAATTACAAACAATATACATTTATTATGAATATAATCGCAATATTTTATATATATATGTATATCTGTATACAGTTTAAGTTATACGTATTCTCTAAAGTTATTTGATATTTCGTATTCATCTAACGGGTATCAAGTTACGTTTTGGTTTTTTTGTATTAAGTTAAAAAATATATTATATAATAAAGATTCTGTTGTCTTACGCATTTTCCTATCTTTTCCTGTGGTTATGTACGTATTTACCTGTTACTTTCTGTGGTTAATTTGTTTGTTTCTTATGAATTTCGCGCAAAGCTGCACGAGGGCTATCTGCGCTAGCCGTCCAGTGTAAGACAAGAGGGAAGGCAGCTACTCATCACCACCCACCCCCAACTCTTGGGCTACTCTTTTACAAACGAATAGTGAGACTGACCGTCACTTATAACGCCCCCACGACTGAATGGGCGAACATGTTTGGTGTGACAGGGATTCGAACCCGCGACCCACAGATTGTGAGTAGAGCGCCCTAATCTCTTGGCCATGCCGGGCCTTCTGTGGTTAAACGTATTTACCTATCTTTTTTTTTTTGTCACAAAGTATTATCTCTTCCTGTGGTTAAACGTATTTACCTATCTTTTTTTGTCACTATATTCTTATCTCTTCCTGTGGTTAAACGTATTTACCTATCTTTTTTGTCACTATATTCTTATCTCTTCCTGTGGTTAAACGTATTTACCTATCTTTTTTGTCACTATATTCTTACCTCTTCCTGTGGTTAGAAGTATTTACCTATCTTTTTTGTCACTATATTCTTATCTCTTCCTGTGGTTAGAAGTATTTACCTGTCTTTTTTGTCACTATATTCTTACCTCTTTCTGTGGTTAAACGTATTTACCTATCTTTTTTGTCACTATATTCTTACCTCTTTCTGTGGTTATATATCTACTTATCTCTCTTTGCTGCCGATTGTACGTATTTGTCTTTTCTTCCTGTTGTTATATAAGTATATGTCTATTTCCTTCTGTAGTTATACGCATTTGTCTGTCTTTTCCTATTGTTTTATAGGCATTCTCCATCTTTCTGTGGTTATATGTTTATCTAACTATCTCTTTCTGTGATTTTATACGTATCTACTTATCTTTTTCTGTGATTATATACGTATCTACTTATCTCTTTCTGTGATTATATACGTATCTACTTATCTCTTTCTGTGATTATATACGTATTTACTTATCTTTTTCTGTGGTTATATACGTATCTACTTATCTCTTTCTGTGGTTATATACGTATCTACTTATCTCTTTCTGTGATTATGTACGTGTTTATCCATCTCTTTGTGTGGTTATAAACGTATTTACTTATCTCTTTCTGTGATTATGTACGTGTTTATCCATCTCTTTCTGTGGTTATAAACGTATTTACTTATCTCTTTCTGTGATTATATACGTATCTACTTATCTCTTTCTGTGATTATGTACGTGTTTATCCATCTCTTTCTGTGGTTATAAACGTATTTACTTATCTCTTTCTGTGATTATATACGTATCTACTTATCTCTTTCTGTGATTATGTACGTGTTTATCCATCTCTTTGTGTGGTTATAAAAGTATTTACTTATCTCTTTCTGTGGTTGTATACGTATTTACTTATCTCTTTCTGTGATTATGTACGTGTTTATCCATCTCTTTGTGTGGTTATAAAAGTATTTACTTATCTCTTTCTGTGATTATATACGTATCTACTTATCTCTTTCTGTGGTTATATACGTATCTACTTATCTCTTTCTGTGATTATGTACGTGTTTATCCATCTCTTTGTGTGGTTATAAACGTATTTACCTATATATTTTTGTGATTATATGCGTATTTACCTATTTATCTCTGGGATTATATGCATATTTAGCAATTTCTTTCACTAAAGATAACATACTTATTAACCAATAGTTTTATTTAATCACATACACGACTGTTTTTTATATTTCTCTTTCCCTAACTGACTGTAATTACACGCGTCTCTTTAATGGCAGGTTAATTTACCTGTCGTTTTTATTGATTTTAGTTTTATTGAACCTTTCCTTTCTTTAGTAACATTTCTTCAAAATATTTTTTATATTTCAGAGTGGTTTTGTGTTGTTTGAATTTCGCGCAAAGTTACACGAGGGCTATCTGTGTTAGCCGTCTTTAATTTAGCAGTGAAAGACTAGAGGGAATGCAGCTATTCATCACCACCCACCGCCAACTCTTGGACTACTCTTTTATAATCAAATAGTGGGATTGACCATCACTTATAACACCCCACGGCTGAAAGGGCGAGCATGTTTGGTGGGACGGGGATTCGGACCAGAGTTAAGAGTTGTTTCCTTGTTGTTATTATTTTCAGAGAAATATATTTATCCTGTCTTTATATATAAATTGTAATGATTATTTAAATATTTCATTATCTAATTAGATTATTTTCGTGTTTCTTTCTCCATTTACGTTTTTACTGCTCCTATTCCGTAATTAGATGTATTTATCTATATTTTATTGCAAGAAGATTTAATTCTTTCTTACCATTTTTTACCAATTACGTTTTTACTGCTCCCTTTCCGTAATTAGATGTATTTATCTATATTTTATTGCAAAAAGATTTAATTCTCTCTTACCATTTTTTCATCTACATTGATCATATTTTCGTATTTGTCTCAACTCGGACTCTATTAACCTTCATGTCACATTTTCTCTTAAGGTTTCCCTGACTTTTTAGAGCTAGTTATATTTAACATGACTATCTCAGTGAGTGTTCTGCTCTAAATATATGACATGTCTTTTCTTTTCTTAAGCCATAGTGGTCTCAATTATCATCTTTCTATTTGATGCCCTGCTGGATCTTAACGGCAACATTAGTATAGATTTTGTCGTCTGTTGTCCACAGTTTTTCTGACTTTATTGAGAATTATTTTGTTGCAGGAAGTGTAAGAGTTCAAGTGTGTTTATATTAAAACGCCATTAGACAGTTGGTTTTATCCTAGATCATAAACTACAATAAAAATAACTTATAACTGATCAGTATGTGAATTTGTTTTAGTTTAAAACAAACAAAAAGTATATTGTGAAGATTGTTGTCCTAGAAGATGTTTTCAACTTGCAACAGTAAATATAACATATGCATGTATCTTATTCTTTTTTTTTATCTCTTTCTGAATTATTTGATATGTATGTGTTTGGTTCATTTCCGGTTTGCACAGTAGCGACATCCTGCTGAGAATTCTAGCACTAGCTTTGACAATTAAATAGGCGTACACTATATGTTCAAGTAAGTTGTGAGAATGTTTCACCCAAAACTTTAAGATATACATCTCTCTTTGCTTGAATCTTCCAAACGAATTTCACAACTTCATGTATAATAAATTGTTTTTATTATATTTCCACATCTTAATGGAACTAAAAGTATGTTGATTTTAACAACCTGTGATTATAATATTTATTAGAAGCTTAATGTCTGATGAGATGAGACGTCATCAGAAATTTAAGTAATCAAAGTGTTGTTAGCACTAGTAAAGAGAGAGACAAGCATATATAGCACATTCTGGAGAAAGTGAACAACAATGAATCTAGAAACTATAATGTACAGTATATTTGTACAACGCACATTTAATCTAGATTACTCACTTCAAATATTTGCCATTAAAAGTATATGGAGCATAACGAGAATGTATTTCAAGATGACAGACGTAAGATAGATAAGAACCATATTTTTATGTTTTATTGACTCCATGACAAGTGTATTATATAATTCTAGCTGTTTAATATCTATTTTTGCAATAAAAAACTATGTAGCAGCATTCTTCACTTACATCTTAAAACAGGATGTTTTCTAAGTTGATCCTATACTTTTTTATAAGTAACTTGGCATGACTTAAGTGCTTAAAACAACAATACATCTAATGATTTCTACTGATTTAGGTACTTAAAAACAACAATACCTCTAATGATTTCTACTGATTTAGGTACTTAAAAACAACAATACCTCTAATGATTTCTACTGATTTAGGTACTTAAAAACAACAATACCTCTAATGATTTCTACTGATTTAGGTACTTAAAAACAACAATACATCTAATGATTTCCACTGATTTAGGTACTTAAACATAACAATACATCTAATGAAATCTGCTGATCTAGGTGCTTAAACATAACAATACATCTAATGAAATCTGCTGATCTTGGTGCTTAAAAACAACAATACATCTAATGAAATCTGCTGATCTTGGTGCTTAAAAACAACAATACATCTAATGAAATCTGCTGATCTTGGTGCTTAAACATAACAATACATCTAATGAAATCCACTGATCTAAGTGCTTAAACATAACAATACATCTAATGAAATCTACTGATCTTGGTGCTTAAAAACAACAATACATCTAATGCAATCTGCTGATCTTGGTGCTTAAAAACAACAATACATCTAATGATTGTCACTGATAAACATAGGAGTTATTTTTACTCTGAACGTGATTAATATAGTACTATATCAGTGATAAACGAACCATACAATGTAATTGTTAAAATCCAAGAAATCATTTGTTATAAGCAGAATAAAATATAACTGCTTATTAACATTTCTTCATTGTTTGTAACATGGTTGTCCATTTGATCTGTAGATTTTGGTGGAACCAGCAATGTATATAAATAACATACAGTTCCCTTTCCATGCAGAATCCCTCTAACCTGACCCGAGCATAAGGGAACTGCTTGGTTGAACGGAAGAACTACCAGTCACTAGTTTCTGGGATGTGCAGTTACTGTGTAATGTTTACTTTCTGTGTACTGGGTCTTCCTGGATGTAATGTTTACTTTCTGTGTACTGAGTTTTCATGGGTGTAATGTTTACTTTCTGTGTACTGGGTCTTCCTGGATGTAATGTTTACTTTCTGTGTACTGAGTTTTCCTGGATGTGCAGTTACTGTGTAATGTTTACTTTCTGTATGCTGGGTTTTCCTGGATCTAATGGTTACTTTCTGTGTACTGGGTTTCCCTGGATGTGAAGTTACTGTGTAATGTTTACTTTCTGTGTACTGAGTTTTCCTGGATGTAATGTTTACTTTCTGTGTACTGGGTTTTCCTGAATGTGCAGTTCCTGGGTAATGTTTACTTTCTGTGTACCGGGTTTTCCTGGATGTAATGTTCACTTTCTGTGTACTGGATTTTCCTGGATGTAATGTTCACTTTCTGTGTACTGAGTTTTTCTGGATGTAATGTTTACTTTCTGTGTGCTGGGTCTTCCTGAATGTGCATTTACTGTGTAATGTTTACATTCTGTGTACCGGATTTTCTTGGATGTGATGTTACTGTTTAATGTTTACTTTCTTTGTACTTGGTTTTCCTGGATGTGATGTTACTGTGTAGTGGTTACTTTCTCTATATTGGATTTTCCTGTGTGTACTGCTACTGTGTAGTGGTTACTTTCTCTGTATTGGATTTTCCTGCGTGTACTGTAACTGTGTAGTGGCTACTTTCTCTGTACTGGGTTTTCCTGGATATAAGTCCAGTACAGAGAAAGTAACCACTACACAGTAACAGTATACGCAGGTAAATCCAGTATAGAGAAAGTAACCACTACACAGTAACAGTACACGCAGGTAAATCCAATATAGAGAAAGTAACCACTACACAGTAACAGTACACGCAGGTAAATCCAATATAGAGAAAGTAACCACTACACAGTAACAGTACGCGCAGGTAAATCCAATATAGAGAAAGTAACCACTACACAGTAACAGTATACGCAGGTAAATCCAATACAGAGAAAGTAACCACAACACAGTAACAATATATCCAGGAAAACCCCAGTATAGAGAAAGTAACCACTACACAGTAACAGTACACACAGGAAAGCCCAGTACAGAGAAAGTAACCACTACACAGTAACAGTATATCCAGGAAAACCCAGTACAGAGAAAGTAACCACTACACAGTAACAGTACACGCAGGTAAATCCAATGTAGAGAAAGTAACCACTACACAGTAACAGTACACGCAGGAAAATCCAATGTAGAGAAAGTAACCACTACACAGTAACAGTACCTGCGTGTACTGTTACTGTGTAGTGGTTACTTTCTCTATATTGGATTTCCTGCGTGTACTGTTACTGTGTAGTGGTTACTTTCTCTATATTGGATTTACCTGCGTGTACTGTTACTGTGTAGTGGTTACTTTCTCTGTACTGGGTTTTCCTGGATATACTGTTACTGTGTAGTGGTTACTTTCTCTATACTGGATTTACCTGTGTGTACTGTTACTGTGTAGTGGTTAGTTTCTCTGTACTGGGTTTTGTGATATAAACTTCCCTCTGATAGTGAAAGACACTTTAAACTTTTTGTGTATACATGCTTGTTATTTAGTCAACATACAAATTAGCTCATCAACGAATTGATAATACTCTTCACTTTATTAAAATGTTTGTGTCATGGATACAAAATAAGTGATATATCAATAGTTTCTGTTAATTTTTTATTTTACATATTGATTTGGGTTTTAAATACAATGTTTTGTGAATACAAAAGTCATCTTTGTGATAGATGTTCTTATTTTCTAAGTAGCACATATGGATTTGTTTTAGATAGACGTTCTCAAGTTCAATATGATAAACTATTTACTACTCCACTCCTGCCCAGTACATATAGGGAAAAGTGTTATTAAAATTATTTTACCCTAAATTACGTTTAAGTTGTAGAAAAAAAATATATATATAAATAAAAATTGTGGAAGAAAATAAAAAGGACGTTATGTGGAATAATGTTTAACATATATGGAATATAAAATGTAATCCAAAGGGTAACATATTTGTACTTTCAGTTAAGGTATAAATGTTTACCTTTTTCATTTGATCCGAGAGGATGCTCTTTAATCAATAAAGACTTCATCTTTAGTCACAGATACCTCGGGAGCTGTGACTAACTGAATTATATCTGTCATTTGTTCTCTGGAGCTTAAGTCTGCATACAGTCTAGATTTTGTGGAGCATAAGTATGAGTACAATCTAGCTTTTGTGGAGCTTAAGCCTGAGTACAGTTTAGCTTTGGTGGAGCTTATGTGTGGAGTACAGTCTAGCTTTTGTGGAGGTTATGTACGGAGTACAATCTAGCTTTTGTGGAGCTTATGTATGGAGTACAGTCTAGCTTTTGTGGAGGTTATGTACGGAGTACAATCTAGCTTTTGTGGAGCTTATGTATGGAGTACAGTCTAACTTTTGTGAAGTTTATGTATGGAGTACAGTCTACATTCTGTGGAGCTTAAGACTGAGTACAGTCTAGCTTTTGTGGATCTTAGCTATCGAGTAAATTCTTACGTTTGTGGGGCTTATGTATGGAG
>NW_013667181.1:256429-260474 GCF_000517525.1 Limulus polyphemus
CAGTACAGTCTACATTCTGTGGAGCTTAAGACTGAGTACAGTCTAGCTTTTGTGGATCTTAGCTATCGAGTAAATTCTTACGTTTGTGGGGCTTATGTATGGAGTACAGTATAGCTTTTGTGGGGCTTATGTATTGAGTACAGTCTAGTTTCTGTGGAGTTTAAGTCTGAGTACAATCTAGTTTTTGTGGAGCTTATGTATGGAGTATAGTCTAACTTCTGTGGAGCTTATGTATGGAGTACAGTCTAGCTTTTGTGGAGCTTAAGTCTGAGTACAGTTAAGCTTTTGTGGTGCTTATGTATGTGGTACAGTCTAGCTTTTGTGGAGCTTATGTTGGAGTACAGTCTAAGTTTTGTGGGGCTTATGTATTGAGTACAGTCTAGTTTCTGTGTTGTGTCTAATGTCTGGAGTACAGTCTATCTTCTGTGGGCCTTATGCCTGGAGTACGGTCTACCTTTTGTGGGGCTTATGTATGAGTACAGTCTTTTGTGGAGCTTATGTATGGAGTACAGTCTAACTTTTGTGGAGCTTATGTATGGAGTACAGTCTACCTTCTGTGGGCCTTATGCCTGGAGTACAGTCTAACTTTTGTGGACCTTATGCAAGGAGTACAGTCTACCTTCTGTGGAGCTTGTGTATGGAGTACAATCTAGCTTTTGTGGAGCTTAAGTCCGAGTACAATCTAGCTTTTGTGGAGCTTAAGTCTGAGTACAGTCTAACTTTTGTGGAGCCTATGCATGAAGTGCAGTCTAGCTTTTGTGGAGCTTATGCATGGAGTACAGTCTACCTTCTGTGGAGCTTAAGTCTGAGTGCAGACTAGCTTTTGTGGAGCTTAATTTTGAGTACAATTTAGCTTTTATGGAGCTTATGTATGGAGTACAGTCATGCTTTGGTGGAGCTTAAGTCTGATTGCAGTCTAGCTTTTGTGGAGTTTAAATCTGAGTACAGTCTAGCTCTTGTGGATCTTATGAATGGATCTTACGTTTGTGGGCTTATGTATAGAGTACAGTCTAATTTTTGTAGGGCTTATGTATGGAGTACAGTCTAACTTTTGTGGAGCTTATGTATGAGTACAGTCTAGCTTTTGTGGGCTTATGTATGGAGTACAGTCTAACTTTTGTAGGGGTTATGTATAGAGTACAGTCTACCTTCTGTGGAGCTTAAGTCTGAGTATAGTCTAGCATTTGTGGAGCGGATGTATGGAGTATAGTCTATCTTTTGGGGAGCTTATGTATGGAGTATAATCTAACGTTTGTGGAGCTTATATATGGAGTACAGTCTAACTTTTGTGGGGCTTATGTATGGAGTACAGTCTACCTTCTGTGGAGCTTATGTGGAATGCAGTTTTGATTCTGTAGACTTATATCTTTTAGTACAGTATAGCTTCTGTGTGGCTTATGTTTGGAGTACAGTTTATATTATTTGGGGCTTATATCTAGAGTACTGTGTAGCTTTTGTGGGATTCATGTCTGGAGTACAGTCTAGATTCTGTCGTTTGTTATGTTTGGAGTGGAGTGTAATTTCTGTGAGATTTATGTTTGGAATAGAGTCTAGAGAGTAATTATTGAAGTTTCTAATTCATTTTTTTTAGAATTAATTTTTTCGCGCCCATTCTGAGAAAATCAAATAATTTTCTACTGTAAAAGGAAGGAAACTGAGTATTCTGTCCTGTTCTTTCATGGACTAACCAGAAGAGACGAGTTTGACTGAGAAAACGTAACAAAAGAGATGCTATTATATACATACAGTAACCTTGAGAAACGAATTCGTTGGTATAATTATGCCTCTTCCCCAAGTGGCTCAACGGTAAGTCCGAGAACTGATAGCACTGAAAATCGGGTTTCGATACCCGAGATGAGCAGAGCATAGATTGCCCATTGTATAGCTTTGTGGTCACCAACAAACAAACGAACGAAGGTAAAAGTATTTTTAATCTGTCGCTTTAGACGGTTGCATGCTTTGAATATCGACAGCCGTTTCCGTGACACAATATGCTTTTGATTACCCCATAACTTCAGTGGCTGTTTCTTAAGCTCAATTAAAATTAAATTAAAATTTTTATTAGAAATACATGTCTTAATCTGTATTTTGGTGTACTTCATCAAGACACTAACACTTGGTTGACTGATTTTCAAACATTCTCGATTGTTTTTT
Organism: Limulus polyphemus; assembly: GCF_000517525.1. Classification (NCBI taxonomy): domain Eukaryota; kingdom Metazoa; phylum Arthropoda; class Merostomata; order Xiphosura; family Limulidae; genus Limulus; species Limulus polyphemus. The sequence goes on from NW_013667181.1 coordinate 258,584, forward strand.
GTTTTTTTACCAATATCATGTTATTATCATAGTTCGTTTTTACCTATGACAGCAAATAGAGCATATCTATCAAAACGCATGGGAGAAATATAAATATAAATCTGAATATATATGGAAATTTTTATGTCATAATGTTAAGGTTGATCTGTTCTCATGTTAAACTCGCTATGGACAGACATATCTTTGGAAATTCATAGTACAGTATTTTTCATTACTGTTTAGTCGTCATTATCATTGGAATACTTAGAATACTTATTTTTTTCTACGGTGTTTGATAGAGCTGCTCTATTTATCCACCACTTGCGGTGTTTTATTCTACTTCGTCTGGATTGTTAGTTAGCCTACATCCTTTCCTAACTTATTAACAAGTTAATCTACGCCTTCTTCTTCCACATTGATATCATGTTATTCCTCGCTCTTCCTCATAGAGAATTAGCTTATAATTTTAATATGGTTTATATTATCTCTAACCTAACAGTAAATTAGCTCTATCTTATTGATAAGTTAAGTTTTTATACTTTGTTCAACCTATTTCATAAATGATAACATACTGTAGACTTTTTATCGGGTTACTTTTAAATCTATATACATCTAAGTACTAAATATCTAAAAGTAACATCAAATCTTAATTACGAGGTGATTAATTAAATTACTTCGGTTCTAGCTCATAATATCTTTGCATATTATATCAGAAGGTAATAATATGAAAATGTATTTACATGAATCAAAACAGTCTGGTACAACAAACTGGCTTGACAAAATAAATGATACTAGAAGGACAGTTGTAGGTCAGCGAAAACGTTGTTTTCATTCAATAGTACTTTTATATATTTACTTTCAAGATTTTTGCTAATAGCAACATAACATGAGTTTCAGTATAGTATAAAATGTTATTATTATTTTTACGGAGTGTTTTAACTACAATAAACATTTTGTTAACTGGATATTTTAATATATAAAATTTAATATATATATGACCAGAATGACTGAATGTAGAAATAGATACAGTATTAAACATTACATTTTCTACTAAGTAGGAGTAAAACCAAAGTTAGGCCTATTCGATCGTTACAGCTACTTATTCTACTGGCAGATAACTTTGTATTGCACATGCACATTGACGTTTTCACAAACTAACCGAGAAACTATGTGCTGGAGGAAAGTTTACCACATAAAAAGTATATTGACAGGTATAAAGAAATAGATATATAAGATGTTAGTATTTAATATTTAAGGGTTCGGCTAGTGGTTTTTGGACAAAGATACTGATAGAGGACGAATTTTAAATCTCGGTAGCGGTGCATTCACTGTTAATTATATTTAAACACCCAATTTGCCTTTTTTCATTTTGAATAATACTCTTATGCAGTACAATTCTAACTATACAATAAAATTCTAAACAGGGAAGAAACATCAAAATTCAATTCCAACGTGCCTCATTACATTTCAGAATATACTCGTATATTTTCCTTATAAATTAAAAACATAGCATAGTCTCTATTACAATTTCCATAACTACATCAACTTTTAATCAGATATTGAAATTTTCGTACTTGCTCAGTTGAATCTTGTCGTTTCCCCCTACCTTTAACTTACTTATCTGACTTAATCTGTAGAACTAGTTAAGTAGAACCATCGATTCGTAGATATCGAAAACTACGTTCACAACGGCAGTTAAGTCCTGAAAGTTAAGCACCTGCGGTACAGAAACACGTTTAATTAATTATGCTTAGTTACACTTTACGGTTAAGTACTTAACAGAGTTTCTATTACTAGTTAAGTAGAACCATCGATTCGTAGATATCGAAAACTACGTTCACAACGGCAGTTAAGTCCTGAAAGTTAAGCACCTGCGGTACAGAAACACGTTTAATTAATTATGCTTAGTTAC
>NW_013667181.1:261335-263870 GCF_000517525.1 Limulus polyphemus
ATGTTTGTCATTACGTAGGTTCTGTGATGCCACGAAAAACTGAACGCTTGTAGGAGGGGTTTGTGACAGCAAGATATCTATACACTCAGATCATAAAGATATGTTCACATGGGGGATTTAGAATTTCTAAGACGGAGATATCATTTGTACTTAACATAAACCAAAAAGTATAAATCAAGTTAGAGCACAAGGACTATCCAGGAATAGTTAATATCAGTAACATTTAAATAACCTAATATAATATTTCAGTTCAATAGTTTGGGTGAACTAACTCGTAGAGTAAGTTCTGTATTGCCCTAACTAGTAGATTGAACGTTTGTTGAACAAGGGTAATTATTATTTATTTTAACCTGTATTTTCTTATCTTAGCGTTATCAATCACCAGACTTACCGCCGAATCACTGGGGTGCAATTACAAATATATAGGGTGATTCAAAAGTCCATTGAAATGAAAGTAATTGAGAAACGAAGAGGTTAGAAAATAACTGTTATTTATATTGAATTAGGTGTTATGGGCCTACTCACTGAGGTCATTTTATTAAACACACTAAACCATCAATACGAAAGGTTTGGACATTACAAACATCAGCCCACAACAACAATTAACGGTATAAATGCAGATGAGGTAAATATCCCAACAGTATGAATATTTTTGTTGTTTTAAGTTAAGCACAAAGCTACACAATGGGCTATCTGTGCTCTGCCCATCACAGGTATCGAAAACTGGTTTCTAGCGTTGTAAGTCCGCAGACATACCACTGCACCATTGGGGGTCGACAGTATAGCGGAATTACATTTATTATATATCATTAGTGTTAAGCCTATTGCATTTTTAAACACTATATTCTTTATCTGGTCCCTTAGGGATTTTCAAGAATTAGAGGAGTGTATAATATTAGTATTGCAACCACCATATGTTTGTCATATCCATTGCCGACGATGTGTTTCGCAGGCTGGCTGGGATACAACAAACACAGTAGTGGTTGGAACACTATTTATAAAAGTTATTTAATACAACAACATTATATACTCTTCTAATTCTTGAAAATCCCTAAGGGAATAAATAAATAATGTAGTGTTTAAAAATGTAATAGGCCTAATGCCAATGTTTTATGGCAAGTATAATTGTAATCATGCTTCGCCAGCTTGTAAAAGGCTTACACACCATAACAAGTATTACGAAATGGTGGCAAACAGTCAATAATTGTGTCCAGACTGCTGCCAAAATATGACACATGCCAATATTGTTTCTTCATTGCCAATACTTCTTTGGCTGCCTGAAGGGCACTTATGCGTAAATTAACCTGTAGTAAGTAACAGCTGATGTACATTACCCATTGTCTGAAGTATGACCATGTGGCTGCCTGAAGGGCACTTATGTGTAAATTAACCTGTAGTAAGTAACAGCTGATGAACATTACCCATTGTCTGAAGTATGACCATGTGGCTGCCTGAAGGGCACTTATGCGTAAATTAACCTGTAGTAAGTAACAGCTGATGTACATTACCCATTGTCTGAAGTATGACCATGTGGCTGCCTGAAGGGCACTTATGCGTAAATTAACCTGTAGTAAGTAACAGCTGATGTACATTACCCATTGTCTGAAGTATGACCATGTGGCTGCCTGAAGGGCACTTATGTGTAAATTAACCTGTAGTAAGTAACAGCTGATGTACATTTCCCATTGTCTGAAGTATGACCATGCAACCGTTTGGAATACAACTTGGCAGCAACCCAGATATTCTGGTGACACCCTCCACTTAGTAGGGCCATGTTAAGCTAATTACTCAACTGAACAGAATGCCATTTGTGTGCTTTTATTATATACTAATTAACCTTTAGGACCCCTCGAAGGTGCAATGATCTATTTATACAAAATTCTGATCTTGCACCTCAAACCTAGATTTTTATAGCAACGTTTTCTTTGGTAAGATTTCGATCTTCTGTGGCACAACTCTATTTGCATGGAAAGGATGCATTTGTGCCTGTAGCTGTCGGTCTTGAGGAGCGATTTTAATAATTTTTTTCTTTACAATGTTTCATTGGTCTATACCTTGTCATTGGCACTTTTGGCAAATGATGCATATCGATAAAAATGTCGAAGTCTATGACCTTGAAGTTGTCTTTAAAGGACCTTAAGGATACTGCCGCGAGGTAGGCCTACTGCATTTCATTCCATACCATAACCTATTCATCTCCATTTCTGAATTATGTGCCTTTTGAATCATCTGTAGATATACAGGAAATTAATGTTGGATCACTTTCAGTAACCATCCCTCAAAAAACGAACCGCCTAAACGTCACATTAGTGTAGCCTATATAATATGTAAAGTTTAGTATACTCTAATCCTTTATAGTGATGGCACACAACGATACACACATTCGGCATGCAATGCTGTTTGAATACAAGAAGCGAAACAACGCCTCTGTAGCCACAAAGAATATCAAAGAAGTTTATGGAAATGTTTTGAATGTTCGTAAGTGTCAACGACGGTTCAGCAAATTTCGTTCAAGTGACTTTAACCTTAAAAATT
>NW_013667181.1:264870-267278 GCF_000517525.1 Limulus polyphemus
GCTTTGAAGCCAAGTGGTTTCTTTAATCAGGGCATTAACAACCTGATTGTAAGATAGAAAAGCATCATTGATAAGAATGGAGACTATTTCATTTAATAACTGTTTTGTTTTGATATATAAGTTGTTCGGGTTTTTTTTATCTAAGAAAAAAGCGACATTAATTTTTGACGACCATCAATATAATTGATTGAAAATGTTTGGTTTAGAATTTTATGCAAAGCAACGCAAGAACTATCCGCATAAAGTCGTCTCCAGTTTTGTACTGATAGACTAGATGGGAAACAGTCAACCAGCAGCACCTGCTACGAATTCTTTGGCTACTTTTGTCTGATTATGTAGCTGAAGTTGACATAAGGTCCAGTTTATCTCCCACTTGTGTTCTGGGCTACTGATGAGGAGTTCAATTTTCCGAAAATAGTATAAACCAATAACACACGTTGATCAAAGATTGAAATGAACCTTCCTTGAACTTAGACTTCGAAATTAAACAATTTTTGGAATACTAAGTTTATTTATTATTCATTTAAAGTTGAAATAAATTAATAAACTTGTAACTAGAAGTTACAGTAACGATTTCAAATGTATATACATTATGCCACATATACTTAACTAATGATAGAAATACACATAGATATAACATTGAAATTAGACTTGTGTTAATATTCATAGATTGAATATAGTATGTTAAATTAAAACGATTTGTGATACTAATCGAGTTCTTACAATCGTGAGGTAGAGCACGACCAAACGTAGAGACGTGGAAACGTAGAGACGTGGATTGTATAGACACAGGGGGTCGTGCTCTACCTCACGACCCCGTGTCTATACAATTGACCTGCATCGTACGTTCCATTTTAAATGGCTCTGTTGTAACACTGTCATGTCAAATGTATTTCACTTCTCCTCTGCAAACGTTCAATAATCCATCTATCATATCAGAATGACAGTTTCTCAGCCTCCGTTTCAACAATCCGATCGCACAAAATTGCATAGGCGATTTGAATGGCATGTCTTCATACGTAGTAGCATGAATATCCAATTCATTCTTCAGCCGCTTAATGTATGTGACGGTTGAACAGGAATTTCATTTTTTTGATTCCATATCTTGTTTGACCTTGTTTCCAGACGGAGATTCTTCTTGATTGTATTGTGTACTATTACCTGAGACACTGTTACAAAACCCCACACTTTACTTACCACGACTTGAGCAAGTTTCGTTGCAAATCCTTTTCAGGATGATACTGGTGCCTCAAATAAATCTTATTCCTTTGCTTTTCAATGCCTTGAAGCACAGGGGGTGTCTCCGTCTTGGATGTCTCAGTGTAGGAATATTTTACACCACAAAGGACTGTTACTGCGTTGTTTGGTCACATTCTTGCACGAGTGTCTTTATTTTACGCTCTCACCCCAAATAATTCCCAAGAAGGGTTTGACAAAAATCAGTCTCTAGACATTACAAAAAGTATCATATTACTTCCACATTTGTTATATTGTGATTAAGTTTCATTATTTTGATTAAACGTAAATAATTTTATCATTCTATAGATTTCTTTATTCTTTTTGGTGAAAACTTAGATAATGCTTGTAATCGAGAATTTGAGAATACGCGGGACTAGTGCTTTTGGCTGCTTGATATTTGGAGAATACGCGGGACTAGTGCTTTTGGATGCTTGATATTTGCTTCATTTTTCTTATCGGTTTTATCGTATATATATTTTTACTTAGGTGAGTTTTATTACAAATTTGATCATTGATAAATACCATAATTTAAAAAGTATATGATTCTTCTGAGAGACCATTATTTTCAGTCCCAGCACTCTACTGTTGTCATACATGTCTGATTGCAGTTGAATGTATACATCGGTTTCCTTATAAGATGCTTCGTTCCTCATATATTTACAATTTCCTGTTAAGTAGCTTTGTTAACTTCTATTGTTTATCATTTCTTTGACCATACGTGTGTAATTAAAATTCAGTATATATATCGTTCAACATATACATTAAGTACTTACATGGTCTTTATATTACTGTTTATGCAACTAAATAAAATGATAATTAGTATTATTTATTTTCGTACATGTGAAGTTTCAGTTGAACATGTAAACCCATTGTACATATAAGTTAAGTACCTGGAACAATATCTACTACTATTTCAAGAACCCGGTTAAATTTCAGTCAGGTATTATTAATTTTTATTATAATTCAAGAAATTCCATAACCCAGAATGAAATCTTTCCTTCATATCTATTGCCACTTGTGAGTTTTTGAAATATAGCTAGGTGAAGCTAATATCTTCTATTTGTATATCATCCGTGCTGTGCCAACTGCGGGTATCACGCCTCGAATTATAGCGTTATCATCCCTCAAGCTTACAACTGAGCCACGCTCATAACTTCAAGTTACATAAT
>NW_013667181.1:268086-270395 GCF_000517525.1 Limulus polyphemus
GAGAGGAACCAACTACCTATATTACTGAATTATGTATTATATTTACAACACCACGATAACCTGGAGATGAACCTACTACCTATATTACTGAATTATGTATTATATTTACAACACCACGATAACCTGGAGATGAACCTACTACCTATATTACTGAATTATGTATTATATTTACAACACCACGATAACCTGGAGATCAGCCTACTACCTATATTACTGAATTATGTATTATATTTACAACACCACGATAACCTGGAGATCAGCCTACTACCTATATTACTGAATTATGTATTATATTTACAACACCACGATAACCTGGAGATCAGCCTACTACCTATATTGCTGAATCATTGTAAAAAGGTCCCGTCGAAAATTTCTAATCATTCGTTATAGTTACAATTTTATAAGAATGAAACCAATTTTGAAAAGTGAGAATTTGAGTGTATGTTGCATAAAACAGTAAATAATATTCGAACTCAGTCTAATTTTAATGATGAAAAATATATACATATGTGACATCACAGTGCTCCTTGATATACATATGTGACATCACAGTTCTCCTTGATATTCATTTTATTAAAAGCTCCGTGTCTGAAACATTTTTTTCAACACACACACACACACACACATATATATATATATTAGGATCATGTTCATAGATAGCTATTTATATTATAGCCACAGCAACACTACCTCAATAAGTCTCAGACTTTTATTATGAATAATAACACACAGTTTCATTGTTTCTCAAGTGTAGAGGAAAAGTTACCTGTATGATGTAGTCGATAAAGGCTTTGCTGATTTTGTAATGAACTATCTAGTTTACAACAAGGGATTGCCATTAACAGAACGCCACACCGACTTGGCCGTTTTTCCCTAAGGTGCTTGGCGCGTGCATGTCGACAGGCGAATAGGAAGCTAGCATGATACGCATGTGTCAACATAAATCACGTGACGTCAAAAGTTACTGTGAACAGGTGCACATGGATGGATGGCCAAAAGTGTGACAAAGGCTCGTCAGCAGGAGAACCAGAGACCATCTGACCAGTTTTCCCTACTAGTATTGTTGTGTAATATTAAATATCGTGGCTCGCCCAGCCTCCTTGGCCGGAGTGATGTCCGCCATGAACAGCAAACAGCACATGGTATTACCTTCTCATATCAACACCGGCACCGGGACTTGTTTCCCAACGTACAGGTCTTCGGACCACATGAGACGGCATTGCATGGGTAACCCACCAGTAAGTTTATCTTTGAATACTTATCATATATTTTGTGTTACGAAGAAAGTCGAATTGTCTGCTAGACTCAAATCATTTCATTTAGCGATAAGTAATAGATAGATCCTTCTGGTAACTTACTATTGATCTGGCAGAGTTATGTAGTCCTAAAACGATGTGAAACTACGGTACTTATTCAGAATTAATAAGCAGGTAACACGAATTAAACTGTTGGGAAGTAAATCACATGAGAAGTGGATCATTAATAATTAAACTAATATATAATTCAACTATGATTACTGAGTCAAATATTAAACAACCAGTAGTTTGAACTTTTTTCATTCCTGTCCAGTGAACAATAAGATAGTTTTGATTAATACATAGAAATGTCAAAGTGAATTTGGGGCAGCCAGAAACACTGGCATTGATATTAAAGAAAAACTAATAGAAATTATTTGTTTGAAAAGATTTATCTGTAACTATTTTATACACTAGAGATATCTTTATCTGGAAATTGAATCAAATTTTATCAAGTATTTTTAAGGTGTTATGATATCAATTTTACGCCAGATTCTTACCTAGTACGATTTGTAACTTTGATTCTAGTGATAGCTAAGGTTTGAATAATTCTATATCAGTTGTTATAAAAGAAATATTTTTATCAGTTTCTAGATAGTCAACTTTATATCAGATATTTGTAAGTAAAGGGAAGGTTTGTAATAAGGTGTTTACCAGAACTGGGTAGTTCGGTTTGATTAAGATACGGTTTGTACCAGAACTGGGTAGTTCGGTTTGATTAAGATACGGTTTGTACCACAACTGGGTAGTTCGGTTTGATTAAGTTACGGGTTTTACCAGAACTGGGTAGTTCGATTTGATTAGGATACGGTTTGTACCATAACTGGGTAGTTTGGTTTGATTAAGATACGGGTTTTATCACAACTGGGTAGTTCGGTTTGATTAAGATACGGTTTGTACCAGAACTGGGTAGTTTGGTTGATTAAGATACGGGTTTATCACAACTGGGTATTCGGTTTGATTAAGATACGGTTATACCATAACTGGGTAGTTGATTGATTAGATACGTTGACT
>NW_013667181.1:270416-274005 GCF_000517525.1 Limulus polyphemus
GGTAGTTCGTTGATTAAGTACGGGTTTTACCAGAACTGGGTAGTTCGATTTGATTAGGATACGGTTTGTACCATTAACTGGGTAGTTTGGTTTGATTAAGATACGGGTTTTATCACAACTGGGTAGTTCGGTTTGATTAAGATACGGTTTGTACCAGAACTGGGTAGTTTGGTTTGATTAAGATACGGGTTTTATCACAACTGGGTAGTTCGGTTTGATTAAGATACGGTTTATACCATAACTGGGTAGTTCGATTTGATTAAGATACGGTTTGTACTAGAACTGGGTAGTTCGATTTGATTAAGATACGGGTTTTACCACAACTGGGTAGTTCGGTTTGATTAAGATACGGTTTATACCATAACTGGGTGGTTCGGTTTGATTAAGATACGGGTTTTACCACAACTGGGTTGTTCGGTTTGATTAAGATACGGGTTTTACCACAACTGGGTTGTTCGGTTTGATTAAGATACGGGTTTTACCACAACTGGGTAGTTCGATTTGATTAAGATACGGGTTTTACCAGAACTGGGTATTTTGGTCGTATTAGGATACAGGTTTTTACCACAACTGGGTAGTTTGGTTTGATTAAGATACGGGTTTTACCACAACTGGGTAGTTCGGTTTGATTAAGATACGGGTTTTACCAGAACTGGATATTTTGGTCGTATTAGGATACTGGTTTTACCACAACTGGGTAGTTCGGTTTGATTAAGATACGGTTTGTACCAGAACTGGGTAGTTCGGTTTGATTAAGATACGGGTTTTATCACAACTGGGTGGTTCGGTTTGATTAATATACGGGTTTTACCAGAACTGGGTAGTTCGGTTTGATTAAGATACGGTTTGTATCAGAACTGGGTAGTTCGGTTTGATTAAGATACGTTTGTACGGGAGTTTACCAAAGTATTTAGTCGAATTAAGATAAAGGGGTTTATTAAAATAAGTTCAGTCGTATTAAGACACAGGTGATTACCAAAATTACTTGAAACTGGTAAATTTACAGGTGTTTATAGACATAAGTTTAGACGGATTAAGATACTGCTATTCAGCAAAAACAGTTCAGTCGGATTAAAGATACTGATGTTTGGTTGTAAAACTTCCAAAAGAAGACACAGACGTTTAAAAAATGTAGTGAGGGCTGGTTAGGATTCATGCTAAATATTGTTGTGTGGCTACCTTATGATGTATTTATTTACCCAATAATTTAGGATACAGAGCAGTGAGGATAGATATTCATGTGTTTCTAAATATTGTTGTTAAGTATTTAGGATACAGAGCAGTGAGGATAGATATTCATGTGTTTCTAAATATTGTTGTCAAATATTTAGGATACAGCGCAGTGAGAGTAGATATATAGGTGTATCTAAATATTGTTGTCAAGTATTTAGGATACAGCGCAGTGAGGATAGATATACAGGTGTATCTAAATATTGTTGTCAAGTATTTAGGATACAGCGCAGTGAGGGTAGATATACAGGTGTATCTAAATATTGTTGTCAAGTATTTAGGATACAGCGCAGTGAGGATAGATATACAGGTGTTTCTAAATATTGTTGTTCAATTGGCTTAATATATGGTGCAATGAAGGTAGATATATAAGTGTATCTAAATATTGTTGTTAAGTATTTAGGATACAGCGCACTGAGAGTAGATATACAGATGTATCTAAATATTGTTGTCAAATATTTAGGATACAGCGCAGTGAGGGTAGATATATAGGTATATCTAAATATTGTTGTCAAGTATTTAGGATACAGCACAGTGAGAGTAGATATATAGGTGTATCTAAATATTGTTGTCAAGTATTTAGGATACAGGGCAGTGAGGATAGATATACAGGTGTTTCTAAATATTGTTCTCAAGTATTTAGGTTACAGCGCAGTGAGGATAGATATACAGGTGTTTCTAAATATTGTTCTCAAGTATTTAGGATGCATCGCAGTGAGGGTAGATATACAGGTGTTTCTAAATATTGTTCTCAAGTATTTAGGATACAGCGCAGTGAGTATAGATATACAGGTGTTTCTAAATATTCTTCTCAAGTATTTAGGATACAGCGCAGTGAGGATAGATATACAGGTGTTTCTAAATATTGTTGTCAAGTATTTAGGATACAGCGCAGTGAGGGTAGATATACAGGTGTATCTAAATATTGTTGTCAAGTATTTAGGATACAGCGCAGTGAGGATAGATATACAGGTGTTTCTAAATATTGTTATCAAGTATTTAGGATGCATCGCAGTAAGGGTAGATAAACAGGTGTTTCTAAATGTTGTTGCTAAGTATTTAGGATATAGCGCATTGAAGATAGATATACAGGTGTTTCTAAATATTGTTCTTCAATTGGCTTAATATACGCTGCAGTGAAGGTAGATATATAGGTGTATCTAAATACTCCCTCACTGCGCTGTATCCTAAATACTTGACAACGTTCTAAATACTTGGCAACAATATTTAGATACACCTGTATATCTACCTCACTGCACTGTTATATCTACTCTCACTGCACTGTATCCTAAATACTTGAGAACAATATTTAGATACTCCTATATATCTATCCTCATTGCGCTGTATCCTAAATATTTGACAACAATATTTAGATACACCTATATATCTACTCTCACTGCGCTGTATCCTAAATATTTGACAACAATATTTAGATACACCTGTATTTCTACCGTCACTGCGATGCATCCTAAATACTTGAGAACAATATTTAGAAACACCTTTATATCTATTATATCTACTCTCACTGCGCTGTATCCTAAATATCTGACAACAATATTTAGATACACCTGTATATCTACCCTCACTGCGATGCAGGTGTATCTAAATATTGTTGTCAAATATTTAGGATACAGCGCAGTGAGAGTAGATATATAGGTGTATCTAAATATTGTTGTCAAGTATTTAAGATACAGCGCAGTGAGGATAGATATGCAGGTGTTTCTAAATATTGTTCTCAAGTATTTAGGATACAGCGCAGTGAGGATAGATATACAGGTGTTTCTAAATATTGTTCTCAAGTATTTAGGATGCATCGCAGTGAGGGTAGATATACAGGTGTATCTAAATATTGTTCTCAAGTATTTAGGATACAGTGCAGTGAGGGTAGATATACAGGTGTATCTAAATATTGTTGTCAAGTATTTAGGATACAGCGCAGTGAGGGTAGATATACAGATGTATCTAAATATAGTTGTCAAGTGCTTAGGATACAGCGCAGTGAGGATAGATATACAGGTGTTTCTAAATATTGTTATCAAGTATTTAGGATGCATCGCAGTAAGGGTAGATATACAGGTGTTTCTAAATGTTGTTGCTAAGTATTTAGGATATAGCGCAGTGAAGATAGATATACAGGTGTTTCTAAATATTGTTCTTCAATTGGCTTAATATACGCAGCAGTGAAGGTAGATATACAGGTGTATCTAAATATTGTTGTCAAGTATTTAGGATACAGCGCAGTGAGAGTAGATATATAGGTGTATCTAAATATTGTTGTCAAGTATTTAGGATACAGCGCAGTGAGAGTAGATATATAGGTGTATCTAAATATTGTTGTCAAGTATTTAGGATACAGCGC
>NW_013667182.1:0-23319 GCF_000517525.1 Limulus polyphemus
CACGTGACGCTGGTAGCACGTAATGATTATCTAGAAGATTCGCGAAAAACGCTAGTGCGTGCTATGCACGCGTTTGTGTCACGACAGCGGAAGTCAAGTGACGCTGGTAGCACGTAATGATTATCTAGAAGATTCGCGAAAAACGCTAGTGCGTGCTATGCACGCGTTTGTGTCACGACAGCGGAAGTCAAGTGACGCTGGTAGCACGTGATGAGTGTCTAGAAGATTCTCGAAGAGGCTACGCGGTCGCTATTATCGTATATAAGTGCGCTAGACAAAGGAGACAAGCCGAGACAGAGTGTGGAACCAAGGACAGCAGTTACGGTCGGTGGGAACCGAGGATAGCAGATACAGAGATCGGAACTATAGTTGCTGACAGGCGGAGATAGAGACGGACACTTGAGTCAAGCGCGGTAGTAAAGTGAGTGAATTGTTGTGAATTATAGCGTGTGTTTAAGTTAAAGTAACTGTGGAAATTAAGTGTTTTGCAAAGTTATATCGAGAAAGAATAAACTATTTTATTTAAGAAAGGACTTGTATCGCAGAAAAATTAACAAACGAACATACAGAGACTTAACAATAGAGTTAATAAAACACATGTAAAATACTTTGTCTTTAACATAATTTTACCAAAAATATTGAAACAAAATAAGTTTGAAGATGCTTGACTCTATTCTTCGTACTAATATCACTCTTTTATTTAACTGAAAATGCTGTACAATATTTCATTGTTTCGAAGACTATGTTGAACTATTTTACTTCAGACAGTTATACAGACCAAAATTCAAACCAAAATGATGCAGAACATGAATCATTATCATTGTTGGCCAAATCGTATCTAATATTTTGTGAAATGAAATATATATCTGGTATAAAAATTATGGTATTTCTTTGCAAACTATTTTTATTAAAAAATATGGATTTCCTAAAGTTGTTGTATGCACTTATGTGTGTATAACTTGTATATGATAAATATCAAAATACCGAAGAATATTGTTTCGAAATTATCCTTATGCACACATCAAATTGCCCTAATACATAATAATTATATTACTACGAAGATTTATCAGTATCTTATACCTAAAATCACCAAGTACAACCCTAAAAAATTAAAGCATTTAGTAGGCTTTAATTCAACGTTGACTATTGATCGAACCAGCGAATATCCTCTGAAACACTCCTGTATCCGTTTCATATTCATAAATCACTAATATAATATTGTTTTTATATGTGTGCCCTTTTGCATGCTGAACTCTGTCATTCAAAACTTTTTGTATCCGTGCGTGACTGTGATGAAAACTTGAAAATTAATTGTCTAATTTGTCTTCTATAAAAAACTTATAATGTTAGTTGTCGTTAATAATTAATATCATTTCCTGAAATACTATTAATATGATGATATCTGGTTAGATTTAAAGCGTGAATGACCACTTTATTTGCTTGTTGCAATAAGAACTAGTGTGAGTAGGCCCGCTGGAAGTCTTCAGCTCCAGCCCTGGTAGACCCTTAATCCAGCCCTGCTTTGTTCCCTTATTTATTCTACTGGGGTAACACCTGTTCTATCCTTGGATAGAAGGTTTATATTGTTGCATGTTGAGCAAGAATGTAAACATTAGACGGTATCTCGAGATTAAACCTTCTTTGATATAAAAGATTTTTATATAGATATATTAACATATTAAAATAAATAACCAATAAAGCTGAAGTAAAGCACTTCAAAGCAGATTATTTCACAATTACAACAGACCCAAGTAAACTAGAAGGATCGGGAATAATATAATTTGTTCTTTCCTGCTTTTCGCGTATAGTCATTCAAAAGCTACCAGAGCTAGCCGTCCCAAATTTTGAATTGATAGGCTATAAGAAAGGCAGATAGTTAAATCTTCATTATTATAAAACAAATAAAATAATAATATTCTTTATCAACCAAGTTTTAATAAATTCTAAATTTTTCCTGTCCTTAGTCACACATTGTCCACCAAATCCTCTAAGGAAGTTGAGAAATCCATTACAGATACAAAATTGCCGTTTAAGCATTATCATTTTACTTTATTATCAATATTGGATCCAATCGGTCGGCTTTGTCTTTATCGCTTCTAACAAAGGATTTCTACGTTCAGATGATCAGGAGAAGGCAGCAATTTTCAACACATGTGGTGAATCCAGGTAAAACTGATTATTTATACAGTGGCTAGATAGTTGAATAACATGAGGTCCGAAAAGATATTCATTACAGAGTAGTACTGAATTTCTCTAAATACCCAAAATACCCAAGTTCGCGAGAATGAAATAAAGAGACTTCAACTGACACAATGTAAAATAGGAAAAACACAATATTTATTATAGTCGAACATAAAAACACATTTTATGAACTTGCTTAGTTGATGGAATGTTGCTTCTACTGAATTGGAATTATTATATCTGTAAACCTGATTTGGTTTAACTTTTACTAGACTGTTTATATCCAATACCAGCGTAAAATGTCATTTTCATTCAAACAAAGGAGAAACCGACTTGCGCGTAAGTTAATGAAATAAAATATAAAATTATTAGTTGAATGACATTAATTTTTTTATCTAAAATAATAAAAGTTTTTTTTTCTTTTACAATTTGGAAACGATAATATACCGTTCGTAACATTTCATCTTTCTTACCAGCAGGTGGCATGTATCACTTATAAAGATTTAAGTTTTAACTTTCAAGTGAAGAGTAAGTTTTCAAGATACTTAATAACAAAAAAGAAAAAAAAAGGTTATTTTCAGCAAATATATATTTTTAATTTTATAAAATGTCTTCGCCTTTAGTGAACTTGGAAAGTAGTTTAGAGAAGTTTATCGAAAATGTGCGACAAATAGGTATCATAGTGGGTGATTTCCAACCTCAAGGACAGACCGTGTTGAACCAAAAAATGTAGGTTTATTTTTATTATATATATAAAATTGTAATTTTAGTATGTGTTTACTGTAAGGTGTAACTTGTAAATGTATCGTTGGTAGTACGTAACATGCAGATTAAAGCTTCAAAAATGAGCAAAATGACCAACTTAGAAGGCCATATGTGTCACGCCTCTACTAACATACCCTAAACTGGCCAAAATAAGCAACCCAAATAAAATGTACTTCTACTAGAACTTAATAGAAGTTCTAGTACTAGTTGTAGTAATGTTGTAGTCTGAGTTGTTTAAAAGTTCTTTACTACACATCCTACTTCTAGCAACTGTTAGTGGGTTTAACTCTTTAACTTGCATTGATGAAGAACTTGCTTGACATATGATTATGAGAGGTTTCAGGTTTGAACCTGAGTGTCGATGTAAAAATATGATTACTACAGAGAAAAACTGGCACTCGACTAGTGGTCATCCCATAGCTCTAGCTTTTAAGATACGGCCTGAGGACAATCTTTAATTGTGAAAATAGAAGAATGTGGTTCTTTGAAGTGTTAAAAAACTCCTTACTAGGATCACTAGTGGGTTAAACCTTTAGTTCAGTTGGTAGAGCATCTTTTAATGTGTTAGAGGACTCTGAGTTGAGGGAAATGGAAAAAATTGTATTACCACAAGTGTTAGTAGTACACTTTAGACTTATTACAATTTACAACCATGATGCAATATCTATACCATAAAGCAATTTGTATTTATTTATTTTTGTATGAAAAATATTTTCCAACTTCTGGTCACCACTGAATTTTCAGAGGTCCTTGGGTATGCCCTAGAGGAATTTTAAAACTTCTTAGTTTATTACTTTTTTATTTTTGCAAATTTGAAAGTAATTTCAGTTTTCCCCATTGTTACTGCCTTAGTGCCTACTTTCCAAATTTTTATTATCAAACAGCTTTCAGGGATTCTTGTGTATGGTGCAGATCTCCAGAACACACAAGACTAGGTGTTCGATAATATGTTAAAAATAGTTGCATTAACATGAAGAAGCAGGCCAGAATGTTAAGGCTAAGAATTAGTGATGGCTTTAACAGTTATTCATCAAGTCTCTTGATACTGGGAAAATTTCTGGTGACTGGAAAATCATCAATGTATTCCCTATTTTAAATTTTTCAAGAAAATAAGAGGTGGATCTGGGAAGCTATATTCGTATATATAAGCCTCTAAATTTGATGATAGCTGTTAGCAAGCTGTTGAAATCTATTGGGTATTACTAAAAGTGATTTATATGATTAATAGGAGTGTTAGCATTTAGCCAAAAAGACTTAGCATGACTCTAGAAAAGGTATTCTTACCTTTCCAACTTGGTGCAATTATATGTGAGGGCTTGTATTGTTTTGGGTGAAGACATCCATATTTGTTGTTGTACACAATATTTTGACATTCATAAAGCTTTTGTAAGGTGTCAGATTAATTAGTAAATTAAATTATTGTGAAACTCTTTAAGGATATAAGAAATAGACAGAAAATTGACTTAGTGGTATTAAGCAAAGAGTTGTGGTAAATGGGCAAATTTGGGAAGGACATTTTCTTGTGTAAAAAATGTATCATTGAAATAAGAGAAGGACTTGAGTATGTTTGGATTTATTTCTAGATATTTTTATCATAAGAGGAAGAATGTTATATGGTGAAGCCTCATTTGGAGTACTCTGGGTTGTTTTAGTTCCTTGTTTCATGAAGTATATTAACAAAATGGAAGAAGTGTAGAGACAATACATGTTTTAAGTGATTTAAGTTATAAAAATGTTTTCCATCTATTGGAGAGATCAAAGGATAATGTTCAAAATTAATACATAACTATTATGTTAGTAATAAATTTGCCCCCAGTGGCTCAGTATGTAGGCTTATGATGCTAAAATCTTTTTGTTTGGGGTTAAATTTATAAACTTGCGTAATGATTGGCCTAGTGAGTCTCTGTGTGCTACTGCTTTGAGTTACTACATATATATATTGATACGAAGAACTAGAGATGTAACTTACATTTGATGTACTGCTTGCTTGATTCTGTAAGGCGAAACCTAACAGATCAGATGACCTTTCTTTTACCTTGATTCTCTTATGTTCTGTTTTAATAGCTGTTTCTAATTTTATTGATATTGCAAAGATAATATGAGTAAATTCAAGAATTGTATCACTACTTTTTTAAACCAAGAATCATTCCAGTTGCTTCCCTGTATAACTTTTCCAACAATTAAAATTTTCTATACATGAATGGAAGGGAAACTAAAATTAGAGATAATACTCTCAAAATAGACTAAACAATAAATGTATACAAATTTTTAGGTATTTTACAAATGAGTAAAATTGGGTCACTTTTTGTTTTGTACTCTCATTCTTTTTATTACTCTATCATGCCTTTTTTTACAGAAACCAAATGGTGACTTTAATGCAAGAAATTGATAAGTCAAAGTCCCATATTCAAGATATCCAAGTACCTTTGGAGGTTTTTGAGTAAGTAATCACATGGTAAATATAAATGTTAATACAATATTAAAGATAAAACTTGATCACTCCATGGCATTCTGAACCTTAGTTTTATTTTGAGTTTGCTTACTGAACGCCTAAGGTTCAGTAAGCAAATATTAGTCCCACTTTTAGTCTTTCTTGTACCTTCCAACACGTGCAAATCATTACACAAAAGTACATTAATAGTATTTCAACTACATGTATGTGTAGAATGCTGTCAATAGTTTTTACTCACTTCTCCTTACAATACCCAAAGCCTTAATTGAAATGTTATTTCATTATATTTTCTAAAATAGAGTATAAATACATTTTGAAAGTGTCAAAGTTAAAACTAAATGGTTAAAATCATTATGGAGGCTTTATATAAACATTTTCTTCATAAATAAACATCAGTGAAATGCTTTTCTTCCACTCTTAGTTTCAAATATTGTGTAATTAGTAATAAACTTAGACCACTAAGTTCTCATTTTATATTGTGGTATACATTTATAATTAATGAAATTTCTTCAGAATTGAATTTTTCATTTCTTACAGATTGAATTTTACGAAATAAGCTGGTTTCTTGGATGCATAAGTGATGATTGTTATTGAGTGTTTTTATTACTTTCAAATGGGTTAATGCAACTGGCAAGACAATTCTTTTAAGTGACAATCTGTAGTTGTAGTAGTGTTAGCTTTTATCAAATATATATGTAGCATGGTGCCAGTATATGATTGATTGATTTGATGTGATGTACTAATTAATCAGAATAGTGTTAAGTGTCCTGCTCATTGAGCAGACATTTTACCTGAGTGTTAGTTCTTTTTTTTTCTCTATCTAATGCCAGATTTAGTAAAGCTACCTTTCATTTTGACTTTCTACATTAGCTCTCTTTTGTCATATATTGTTGTTGATACAACAACTGACAGAACTCGCTTGTAGCTTCATGATCGTTATGGGAAATATTTATTTGAAATCCCAATATGCTAAACATTCCATGTGTGTAATACAAGTAAATTTTTGTAGTTCATATTTGCTTGTCATTTAATACTTAGTAATCCCAAATGTAAGGTAAAAAGTTGCATAACTCTAACAGCATTACTTTTATATGGATAGATATGTGCCATTAAGATCTCCCATTGATTAAATTATATAACATTTAACTTGGTTTATATTTGAGTAATTAGCTGATGTTATTGTTTGTTACTTTCATAGCTATATTGACCAAGGAAGGAATCCACAGTTTTTTACCAAGGACTGCATGGAGAAGGCATTAGCAAAAAATGAACAAGTGAAAGGAAAAATTGATATATATAGGGTAAGTTGTATATGGAAGTTTGTTCGTAACCCATTTCATACATCAGCTGGCAGCTTTCTTGGTGAAAAATATGGAAATTCTCTCCAAACTTTATCTAGAGGCTCACATAAGGTGCGCAGAAACATTCTACGGCTCAGGGTGAATATAAACACTCTTAGGAAATTTTTATATCCTCGAGTCATTGTTTTGCAGCAGATACTTTGGCTTAGGATATGTTACATGTCAGGGGACACTTGAAGAGGAACTTCATCATCACAGCTGATATATTATGATTTTACCTTACAAACTGGATATAAATTTCACTTCCATTAACAGTGTTTATTATAATATAGTTACATATAAATATGTACCAAAAATCTGTTGATCCCTACCTTATTTTGAGGAAAAATGTAAAAATAAATGTGGAGAAATATATAGTGTAAAGTATGCACAAATTCCATCCCTAAAGTAAGTTCCAGATGTATGTTCTATGGGATTGAGATACAGAGAATATGCTGGTCAGTGCACTATCTTAATTTTCCTGCTCAAGGCAGTCAGTGATGAGTACAAGTTGGTGACAAACATTATGGTATGTTCAAATAAAATCAGGTACAGTGGCATCGAGGTCTGATAATGGTTTTTCAGGTTTTCATCTCTATAACTCACATTACTCAGAACACCACTCCTAATAACGTGCAGGTTAATGCATCCATTGTAACTGATGTCTCCATATGATTTTTAAATTTTTTGACAGAAAAACAATAATGGTTATACAACCAAGATTAACTTTAAAGTAGAATTTACTTAATATCTGGTCTCAGTTTATATATGAGCAAGCTCTATTTGAGTGGATGCATACATCACACTCATCTAAAGCATGTTCTGGTACACTTTGGATCATAAATTTGCATGTGCCTTTATGTGAGTTAACAGTTTTCTTTTAGTACAACCTATATAATCATGCTGAAAGCAAGGACAAGTAAATTTATAAACAAGATATAATGACTTTAATGAAGGAATATGATCCTTAAGTCTCAAAAAATTTTGTAAAATACATCCTTTGTATTTAAGGATATACCCTACCTCAAAGTATATTTCATACCTGATGTTTTATATTCAAAGAATATTTACCAATATATGGCAAAGGATATTTAGAAATTCTATATATAGATGTTTTAGTAAAACTTTGCTTGTAGGTATTCAATCAATGACATGTATTTTGCATAAGAATTCTTTGATATTACTAAATTCTTTATGCAAGAATTCATAAGAACTTGAAAGTTAGTAGGCATGATGAAGTGAAATCTTAGCCACATGTAATGTTCAACTTAAGATTCTGTTTTGACTTCCAGTAATACTTTATGAGTTACAACTTAGCTGCTTGTAAAACATATACCAGTAAGTTAATGATCTCTAATTTATTTTATTTGGTATAAATATGTGAAAAGAACAAAATGCAAAACATCCAGTCCTTTTTATTATTGCTTATTATCAGTTTTTATAACAAGAAATTTTAACTTAAAGTAATTCAGAATGTATTATTTTCTTTTATTATGTAACATAAATATATTGTTAACTTGTTTAGTTCATACATGGCACAATTCAGATGTACCTCATTTTCATCCTTTCTGTATTTTTCTGGTTTAAATACCCATATACATCAATCATTATCATGGTTAGTGGCATATATGATCACCTCATTCTAAGATGGTAATAGATTTGTACCCGAAATGTTGTATAAAAACTAGTTATTAATTGTTTCCAAAATGCCTTCCTGAAATTACTGTTTTATTGATTTATAGTTGTTTTTCATTGATATTTGGTTCTTTTCATAATTTATTTCAATCTAAATTACTAAATGCACCATGAAGAAAACTTATCTTTGCCATTAAATGAGACTGGTTTACCATGGCAACTCTGCCTTCAAGTTCAACTTAGTTTATTTACTTATATTTTCCTTTTGTGTGATTTTGTATTCATGATACAACACTTATGATCTTATTGGTTGGTTAAATGTACCATTGCTCACCTAATATCGAGTCACATTACTTTGACAGAAGGGATTGTTTCTTTATTAAAATTTTATTTTTTAAATTAATAAATAAATTATTAGTTTCTACATTAATTCCTCAAAACATTATAAATTAATTTTTTGATAAATATACTGTATATTGGAAATATTGTGCACAATTACATAATAAGCTCTAATCAATGTACAATGTAAATCAGAGGAATCAAAAGCAATTAA
Source organism: Limulus polyphemus (assembly GCF_000517525.1). Lineage (NCBI taxonomy): Eukaryota > Metazoa > Arthropoda > Merostomata > Xiphosura > Limulidae > Limulus > Limulus polyphemus. The sequence continues at coordinate 8,927 of NW_013667182.1, forward strand.
TGCTTTGCATCCTTATGTTACTAAAAGTACAATTCTTTTCCACAAACCAAATGTACTTATTATCCAGGGTGTAACTCAGTCATATATGTAGCTTTGTTAAAAATTCTTCTATCAGATGTAAGTTTTGCATTTGGATTTATTACATAGGGTTTTCACAGGTAATGGAAACCTTGGAAAGACATGGAATTCATATGTGCAAGTCGTGGAAAACTTTTAAATTAGGAAAATTAAAGTTTTGTTATAATTCTATTAATAAAACCTGTTGTATGCAATCCTGTGTAAACAAAAGCTGGAAGATATTCCTAGAGTATGAGTATTTGGTTTGATTCTCTGTAGTTTTGTGTGTACCTATGCTTACAGCTTTATCATACCAACTTAGTCAGTATTTCTTCTCAGAGTGGGATTTAACAAAACCAAAACTTCATTTTTTATCAGTGAAATGACACAAGACTGTTCATAGTACTTAAAAAAAGAGCATTTAAGCTCTTAAGGTCAGTCTGTAAAATTAAATATACTGTCAGAAACAAAACAAAGTGAAATTTTGTCTTAATAATATTGGACTACAAATGTTTAAACTTGGAGAGTCCCCACACTCAGCATCTTCGACACATAAAGAGAACACTGAAAAAAACATTACATAATTTATATATGGCTAAAGAACAAGTACTAGTGAAGAATTACAAGGCATAAATTATTCCCCTGTTGTGTTCTCCTTTCATTCTATATATTCTGTAAATCTTGTTTATTCATCATTTTAACTTTGTTGCCACTGTGAACAATAACCTTCTTCCCTGTTGTGAATCCTTGTGTTCTGGTGATCCTCATTTCTTCTAAGCTGAACCTCTTTGCATTTAACGGTTAACTAATAGAAAATTATGATGTTGGGAGTTTTCTGCCTTTAATATTATATAGTCAAACATAAAAGAAATCCTCAATCATGTCTCGCCTCTTATTTATCCCATCTACCATCAGAAAAGTTTAAATAATTGTACAGTATCTCTGAATTTCTTAAGTATATGCTTATTTGACTGTAATTGTCTTTCATAAAAATTACATATCAAATTTAAGGTAGAGGCTGACTCTGGTACAAGTGTGTGTTTGAATATTTTGTTCTGTACAGTGATGTTAAAATTATGTTTATCGAATATACAAAGCAAGTACAAATAATTCTTTTATCTGTTTCAGAGATTCAAAGCTTTACTTTTAGTGGAACTCAGCAAAATATTCCCAAATGAAATGGCAAAGTATCGAGCTATTCGAGGTGATGAAAGACCTTCTTCTTAAAATGAAGACTAATTTTTTTTTTTTAAATCTGCATGAATGAAAAATGATATGATGAATTTAAGGCTTGTAGCCTTGTTTATGTAATTTAGTTGTAAATATACCAAAAGTATGATTAAATTGCTAATGCATTTTATAAAAGTAAAAAGGCAGTACTCTTTATTTTGGAGTATATTTATTCACAGAAAAAATAAGTGTTAAACACAGCTCTTCACTGTAAAATGCAAGATCCATTAGCGACTATATTTGGGGTTATTTTTGTAATGGTTGCATTCTTTTTAAAAAATTAGTTTCCCTGAAGTATGTTGTTTATTTTCTTAATAGTAAGAGTTTTTGTTACAACCAACGAAATGGTCTCAAGCTCTATATGTATCAATAGCACATCTGAGTTTTATCCTATTACATGTTAATCATATATCACCCATTCTTTAAAACGGTTTAACCATGGGTCCTATTTAATAATGAATTTCAGTATGATTTTATCTTAGTCTGATAGCCATTCTGGAATAAAGCTGTAGAAATTGAGTTCATGGTCTGGTCCTGGAAACTTTTTTTTACAAATACCCTTTAAAGTGGCCTTATCATTTTTGATTGAAGCTAATAAAATAGGGTAGAATTAAGCATGGTAGATTCTCTAGTTAATTAAGCCTAAATTCTGTTTGTCATTTCTTTTGAAGCTCTAATTATGCAATGATCTTTCTCAGTGTTTTTTTAATCTAATACTTCCATTCCTGATTAGTATCGGAACATATTCCAAAACATGTACCGTATTGTTGTTGTGAAGAGTAACATAGACCATTGTTCAAATGGCAAGTACCATTCCTTTAAAGTATAGCCAGTTGAGTTTCATGTAGAATGAATGAACTCTCTGTAGTTACTTTCTCCTTTGAAGAAAGGTAGGGTTTCAACAGTCTGGAAAAATGTGCATTTTGTCAAGGTAAAGGAAAAAAAGACAGTAGAAATCTATGAAGCACTGCTCTTAAAGGTGTCAGCAGGGTTAGGGTAACTGCAGATATCCAAAGTGAAGGTTTGAAAAAACATATGCTGCCAGATCTTAAGAACCTTCTTGAGTATCAGGCTAAGTGGTATAAAGTTGATACTCAACATTCACAATTCAGAAGACAATCCTATCAAATTACAATTGTCTAATTCTCCTGAGCCTGGTTCCAGCCAAACTACTGACTAGATCTACTCAAGATCATGATCTAAAATGGCAAAACTTCTTGATTTGTGGAAAGTAAGAGAAGAAACTTTATCAGGTACTATCTTATTAGGTAGGAGAAAAGCTAGGAAATTTGCAGATCAATGCAATGATGAAGTTGTAAAGCTCTGCCCTGGTAATAAAATATAATAGCTTATAAAGGGAAGTACCATAAATCTTGTTATTAGACCTTTACCTCTCCAGATCATCCTTCTTATCTTCAACACAATGTGAAATCTGATAAAGAAACAAAAAAAGTGACTGCAACAAGGCTTTTGTATATTGCTGGTTGAAATTGGTGTTGGTTTATTCCACCAGCATCACATCTATGAATTAACAAATATAAGAGAGTTATTGCTAAATTCTATATATTCTTGGAGTTTATAGTCAGGGCTAGAAGTCTATAAGAGTTAAATAATGTTTTTGCAGCATTATAGTACTTGTATAGTTTTTATAGGTCTGAAGTAAGGACAAAAAATTAACTTACCTTTGACAATGATAGTATTACAAGAAGAGCTATTTAATCTTCAACAGAGATAACTACTGACACAATCCTGAAAGCTGATGCACCAGTACTATTCTCATTAGAGTTATGCTTAATCTTACTATGGAGATTTAAGATATAACAGGATTACAGAATTGTTTCCCTGATCCAGTAAACCAGTTCTGACAATATAAACAGTCGCACTACAAGAGTTAACAACCTGCAGCTGTAAAAAAGGGGTGCACAAACCTTGATGATAAGCAGGAGACTTCAACAAAAGTTATGAAGATAAACCAGTCCCTGAATAAGAGACTTGCGTAAGTCGTGCTTTGTTCCAAACTGTAGCTCATACCTTATATTCAGTAATTATTGGAATATATAAAAAAATGATGTATATTTTGTTTAAATTTTCAATTCTTTAGAACTGAATACAGTAATATAGTAATATAATATACTGAATATAGTAATAACAGAAAATTTGAATTAAGTTTAATTCAATATTAAAATGCCAAAGTTTTCATATCAAAATATTTTCAGATAATTCTGTTTTCAAAAAAGAATCCTAAGTTTTTTCTACCTTTATTTGGAACGTCATTTTTTTTCAAAACCCCTTTTTCTTTAATTTTGGCTTGCAAGTATTCGATTTGAAAATATATACACCATATAATTAATTATGTAAATACTTTTCTGGCATCCACAAAATATTATGAAGGTGTGAGATGTACTTTGCAAACTAAATGTGAAACAAAAGTTGTCAGAACTAGGAAAAATTGGACTTAGCTACTATATTAATCTGTATGTTAACCTTGGGAAAACAATAACTTTTTATGTGACTTACAAATGTATGTAATACCTTAACTAAGTTACTGTAGTAATTTATTTCTGTTAATATCTGCTATATATCTGTATCTCCCAATATACTTTTATCAAAGTACATTTATTCTAAGCATTTTAAAAAATATATCTTGTTTCTTTTCATTGGGTCCTACAATGATATGCTTATTAATAAAGTGGAACAGGTTTTTTGACGTATTTGGTTCTAAATATTGTTATATAGTTATGTCCAAATGTCTCAGTAATAGTTACTCCTGACCATAAATGCCTTTTTGTAACTTATGATAAATCTAGTTTTGTTTGGAGCTGGATTAAAGTTCTTTTTTTTCTCAACACAAGAAATCAGCACTTCTTTTATAGTGAGCATAATTCTCAGAATTTTGAGAAAACCTTTAACCCTCTCTATATGGGCTTGGTCACTTTGACCAACCTTGCAACTACGAAATTATAGACACTATAATTTTGAATGTAGTAAGAGTATCTTAATGAAATTTGGCAAGCATTTAGTAAATATGTCTCTTGCACACAAAAAAATCAGATTATTTTACTAAAGATTTTTCTGCGAACTCTCCAAGTGCACGGTGATTTTCATGTTAAGATTAAAAATATTTTTTCAATCTTAAAGTTTTCAGATTTTAAATGAATATGGGAAGTTTTTCCTGTAAAATTTTATCTGTTATTTTCTCTACCCTAACACCATATGGGCTTGGTCCATTTTACCGATCTCATAACACTATAAAAAAACATGAAATTAATTTCTTTCAAGAATGACTGTACATTGCAGAAAATTATTTATTCTGAACAGCCTAGGTTTATAACAGTTTACATCTGTTATTATTTAATTTTATTGGTTCAAAACTTTTTGAACCATCTGACTACTCAACCTGTGTGTGTAACAAGCTTCAAACCACTTGGCAAATACGTAACTCAGGTTATGGTATTGAATTATGCCCGAGCTTCTTGCATGCATATCTTGTGGAGAATTTTTTACATTTATGTTTTCATATCTAACTTAAGGTTCTAATTTTTACATTTCTGTGACTTTTATAGCAATTAATAAAAAATACATACATAAAATTAAGAAATTCAGTACTTGTGTGGGTTTTGTATTTTATGCAGTTGAAGACTTGAGATAAAAGTTAATTTTAAGTTTTGCTAGTTTTATTTTATTAGAACACAAAATAATAACACACACAAAGCGTACAATATATAATAATCATTATAATTTAAACCAGCTTTCTAACTAATCTATTAGTGCATTAAAATAAATCTCTTATCTGGTTGAGCTGAACTTGATGATAGCAACTTTAAATCTGTACCCCAGATAATTCAAAAACCGCTGAGAGGATAAGATAGCATTATATGTAAATCAATAAATTAAAATCTCTTTCTATTGGTTATAAATAATTCAATAGTGAACATCAGAGAAAATTATTGACATTTTTTGATAGACAGTATGTGATAGGAGGGTGTGGCATGCGAGTTAAGACTTTCTGGTTTATATCTTAGTAAAACAAGGTGATTGCAAGCTATACAGTTAGCAGTACCTATCATTAAATAAGGATCATGATGAAACAAAATGGTGGCATTAAAAATTGACCCTTTAAAATGTCTGAATACAGTATTGGCTGAGCAAAACTAAAACTTGTACTTATAAAGCCACCTAAATCACTATACACATGTTTATGAAATGAATCATTATGGAGTCTGGGGTTCCAATGATTTCTCTTCCTTGTACCAAAAAGGATACTAATATATATATATATAAACAATGCACTACTTTGGCCATATATTTAGATTTGTAGAGATCCTGCTGAGTAAGAAAATCAAATTTGATATATGCATACCCCACACTTGGTACTGGTGGAGCACAAAAATAGCTCATAAAAAGGAAAAAAGTATTTAGATTTTATAAAAACAAGAGGGATCAATATATATATATATATATATATATACATCACCTAACTAGCTATAGGAATATAGAACTTTTTAATTTAAAAATGTTTATTCCTCCTTTGGCTCAGACTAACATAATTACAGTGATTTGCCAAAGTAGAGATAAAAATGTTTTAAATTTTAAGTAACTCAGTTTTGTAGTTTTGACTTTCTTGTTTCAATACATTTTGTAGCATTAAAACTTTATATATTACTATAGCTAGCTAGGTGACGTATATATTGATCCCTACTTGTCTTTATAAAATTTAAACTTTATTATACTTATAATATAAAAAATATAATTTTTGTACAAACTCAGAAGTTCAAATAGGGATGGAAAGATTATCTAAACTTTACAAATTAGAGTGAACAAGTGTCATATAATATATGAAAGATTAAGAATTTATTTAAATATTAGCTTTTGAAGTTAATGAATTGAAACTTATATAATACTAAAATTTGATTTATTAACTATATTTTGATGCCAAATTTATTGAATGAATTGAAAATAAAGTACTTTAATTAAATTTTTAATGTAACTGTAAAAAAAAAAGGTCATAACATGCACACTTTTACCTACATGTATTCATGGGTCTAAAGCTTTACGAAGAACTTACTGTCCTTCTAAAAAAAAAGGCACAGTTCCATATTAATATGAAATATCACCTGTACATTAATTTTTTTCATAATTCTAAATTTCTGCACTACATACAATGATTTAAAAAAAAATTTTAAACATTATTTTACTTGTTAGAAGTTTCTCACAACATACAAGAAGAAACATTTTTCAAGCCATTTTATTTGTATCAATATTTACACATCATGTTGTAATACTTTTTACTGACTATACTAAAGGAAAATTAACCTGACATCACATGCACACAAGTATTTTTTTTTTCTTAATCCAAACTCTCAAATAGAAAGCTACAAGTATTCACTAGATTAACTATCCTGAAATCATCCACAGGAGTACTTATCAAAAAGAAACAAAATAGCTGTTCTTAGGGCAATTGACCAGCAGTTTAAATTTATTGCTTGTTTATGACATACCCAATAAAAGAACCTACATTAAATCCAAAACATTAATTTTCAATAAAACCCAATAATCATTCGGAGTAAGTTTTAAATATAAAACTAATTTTTAAACAAATTTGTTTCATTGTAATGTAATAAGTTTGCAGAAGAACTGACTAGCAAACTAAAACATATTTCAACCTAATAATCAGAACCTAGAACCTACTGAATTTTCTGAACAAATACCACATTTGTTATGTACACATAAAAACGTCTAAGTACCTTACACAATTTAAACAGAAGTGTAATTTTTTCTTTTAAGATTGGAAACACTAATTTATGGTTTAGTTAGATGATGACATATGTATGCCACATCAGAAATTATTAAGATTTAGAGTAGAGAAAGCTTGAAAGTTTATTACAATAGCTCCATAGTGATTTAAATATCTGTAGATATATAAAAAGAAGAGTTCATATCACTCAGATTCAAAGTGAAATGTTCATTAAACTAGCCATTCAAACCTCCCAAACTGTGCTTGCTGAAATATAACTTAATCTCATAACTTTATATTTACAGTTTCACAATAAAGTAAAAAGAGACTAATTTCTTTTTCACATTATTTTAACAAACTTAAGCCCAAGAAACTACATCACTGTTCATGAAACAACACCAATGATTCTATATCACTAAGAAGGCCAATCTCTATTTTAATAAGTGTAATAAAATATGAACTCCATTGTCTGATGGTTGATTTATAGACACACATGAAGCAGCCTATTCAACTGTACACCTTATGACATGTTCAGGAGTTTATAGCTTATTGTCAGGAATGTTCTTTTTTTTGTTATGAGATCATAATGCCACATGAATTAATCTATTAGTTGTGTACTGTTTATGTTTTAGTATGTAATAGTTTGTGTCTACATTTAATGGTATATGTTTCAAAAAATGTGTGAGACAATATGAATCCCTGTGATATTATTAGAATTGATCATAACAAAGGAAGAGGTGTTATATTTAGATACTTGAAATTATTTGTTGTAAGCATATGAATAAACACATTATGTATTATTCCATATTGAATTGAATGTTTTTTCAAAGTTTATAAAGCAGGTATATGCATCAGCATATCTGTCAGTAATAAAGTACACTACAACTTATGAATAGAAAAGTGATACAATTGTATTAATGTTGAAACATTGGACTAACTGCATAGTGAAACATTTACTATGATACAAAATTGATAATTATCATGTACAATACACATTATAAATATATTAACTTTTAAATATTATGATTCCATTTATTACCAGGACAGCCTTTCAGAATTAGAAAAATTTGATATGTTTAAGGCATGAGGCAACCTGATCTACTTATACAGTAGCTAAAGTAACAACATATTTGAAAAATTTTTCCCACTTACATTTAACTAATTTTTAACATTTCTTATAAAATACCACTGATGCTAGGACACTATTTGAGTCTAAAAAATTACAAATCAGCTAAAGACCATTGTGGTACACTGAGATAAAAAAAAAGGTGGATAAAAAACCTATACCAGAAAAAATGGTTATCCTTTAAATAATGGGACAAAAAGTTTGATACCACAAGGATTATCAAACAGGGAACATTTGAAAATTATCATCATTCAACAGACCTACAGCAGCATCTACTTGAATTACAGGCAAATCAATATTGCTTTAAAATTAGGATAATATCAATATATATATCATTATAAATAAAATCAATAAACAAAAATTGAAATTTAAATTACATTTAAAAAATTTAGTAAAAAAAAAGTCTAATAATAATAGGTAAATAGGGTGCTGTGCATTGTTGCAAGACAATGTCATGTTCCTAAAGTTCAAAAATATGAAGTGCTTTGGGGTCTAAAAATGAAATAAAATAATGTTGAAATATATATTTATGTGTGTGTGTGTGTGTGTGTGTGTGTGTGTGCATACACATGTACAAACAAAAAGATATATGTGAGCTTATGTACAGGTATGTATGTATGCATGCATATTCTCATAGGTAAATCACTATAGAAAAAAATATTACATTTATTCCCTTTAGGTGAATTGTGACAGGCTGTTAAATGAGTTCCTTTTTATTTTGTTGTTTATTTTCTTAAGTTACAGAGGGCCTGTATTCTAAAGTGGCTAGTTTTGTGGTCATGATCATTGAAATTTTTAGCCACAGGCTTGTCTGGATCACAATTCTAAATGTTACAGATATGTTAATATGCTCATTCAAACATTATTTTACCTGTTTCTCTTATAGTTGTCCACAATAACTAAATATAGAACAAAATCTATCTGACAGTTAAAATAATGATGTCCTTCCCTCTTCAAACAAAAATCCTTTCATTCTTTTTAAAAGATACAATAACACCTGGACAACTAGCCAAGGAAAATTTCCAGCTTTAGAGTATTCTTTCAACAGATGTCAAAAAGTAATCAATAAAATAAATTTCTCTATTAAATGCATTTTTAAACATAATATTATCATCACACCTGTGTACAAAGGTATTATTACAGTTCCATGGAATAAGGACTTGTATATAGCAGAGGTAAAATAACAACTCTATATATGAATACTACATTAAACTCCAAACCACTGTAAAGGAGATTGTAAACAATTTTATAAATGAAGAAGAACTCTCACTAGATTCCCAAGACCTAATCATAGAAGAACCAAAAATATCCTTATTTTACATCGTACCTAAGATACACAAGGCTGAAACTCCAGGAGACCTACAGTTTCTACATTTAACTGTCTTAGAGTTAATCTCTAGCTTTTTAGATGAAATTATGAAACCCTTTGTACTTATTCTTCCAACCCATATCAAAGATAGAATGGAAACTCTTCATGTGTTTCCCTAACTACTTCTAATCCATTGTTATTCACATTGGACATTAAGTCCTTATATAATGAGGGTCTGAAGCTTTGAGGTTATGCCTCAACCAGCAACAAGTGTTTGTAAAACTAGTTGACCTACTTTTGACATTAAATACCTTCTCTTTCAATTATTCATTTTACAAACAAATAAAGGGTGTAACCATTGGGTACCAAGATGAGACTGTCATTTACTAACCAGTTTGCAGGCTACATAGAGTAAAACATATTTCAAACTTATAATGGTTCTATGCCTGTATTAAACTGATGATAGAGTAATAACATAATTGGAATTTAAACTTCAAGCATAGACAATTTCCATAATTCTATCAATTTTTTTAAGAACTATCATCCAGCCCTTCAGTACACAAGCAACATTTCAAATCATTCAGTAAACTTCTTTGACATATCTCTAACCTTAACTACAGAGAATACCATTTTAACATCCACCTATTATAAGACTTCTGCCTCCCATTATTTCTTGGATTACAACTAGCCATCTCACATCCTCTAAAATCAACTAAGCTTGCAAAGATCAGCCATAATTCTGCACTACAACTGAAGGTAAAAACAAATAATTGTAAAAATCAAGTTTCTATAATAATGACATATCATCTGCAAAACAGCCATGTTTCTAATGTAATTAAGAACAAATATGGGATACTTTAAAATGACAAAACTTTAGAAGATACATTCAAACATAAAGCTACCACTTTGTATCAACATGGAAAAACCTAAAAGATATATTGGTTCATGCATGATTGAAGAAACCAGAAGAAATTACTCATCTTCAATGTGGTACACATTGCTATGCGTGTTAATAATACAACACATGCCATTACATCAACACCAGTACTTTGGTATTTGGACCCAACTCCACACTTTACACAATTATTAGTTTATTACATTACTTGTTCATACTGCGGACAACTATACATAGGAGAAACAGGTAAAATGTTGTCTGAAGAAGCATGTGAACATATCTATAATAGCGAGAACTGTGATCCAGACAAACCTGTGATGAAAAGTTCAATGATCATAACCAAAACATTATTCACTTCAGGATAATGGCACTCCGTTACTCACCAACACTCAAAAGGAAGAGACAGCAATACAAAAATGGAATCATCTATTGGCTTGGCACCATTCACCCAAAGGGAATAAATGATATTATTTTCCTTCACTTTATGTGCATGTTTGCATGCATATGAAAATATCAAAACCTTTTGTTCCAGTAAAGTTTAAAAACACTAGAGGAAGGGCATCCCAACCTGAAATTGTGTGAATATTAAAACATCTATTTAACATTAGCCACTTTTTGTGGTATAAGTTTCTACACTTCTTTTGTTTGCATATATGACAAATACAAAGACTATTGTGAAAGTTATATTCCCTGTATCTCTTTATAATACATATTTTATGTTATTAAAATAATCTTGATAAATGATTTTTATCTATATGATGAAGTGTTGGGAAGGTAAAGTGCATTAAAAAAATTATGGAGATGTTAGAAATACTGGGAAGAAACAAAGTAATCATGATTCTCAATGAGGGAAAACTTACTATAGTTGATAATAAGTATGTTTATTACACACCTAAACCAAAACTGGGAATAATGTCACTCACTCTGTTAGCTTTTGTAACAAGTGTATTATGTTTGTATACATGCCGGGGTTATTTATACAGCAGCCTGTACCAAACCTGCTGCTTGGAGTGATGTGGTTAGTATGATTACACTTTTTGGACTGAGTAGACCAGACCCTCTTAGTGATATAGGGTCTTGGACAATACCTTGTATATTCTTAGTGATACTGATAAGACATGAAAAAACAAATTAACAATAACTAATGATAATTGATAATTTTCTATTTTAAAACTTTTTATTATTCATTTGTCTTGACAACCAAGAATTCTGGTAAACTTTATTTCATACTCCTAACATACATCAGTGGAATGTCTTGTCATGACGTTGTGGGGCGTGGTTTTAAAATCAGTCTTCCACTCTGGTAACAAAGATATAAAAAAAAAATCTAACAATAAAATAAAACATACCCAGCTTAAATAAACATGAAAATGTGTTATATTTTAGAACCTTTTTAACGTATATTGGTTAATATTTCACAGGAAAACTGGAACTAAAAATTCTTCACATATTTTTGCTAATCACACCAACCTCAAATAAAATATTTATAATTTCTCTCTATATTTTTTGGTGCTGATAATCCATTTAAGTAAATATATGAATCTATAAGAGTATATTTTACAATTTTAAGATGGTTGTTAACATTATACAATTGTGATGTGTTATTTTAAACAGTTTCTTCTGAAATACCCTAATTTGGATTTAAATCCCACATAAAGTTGTGTTCATAAAATTTACATTTTAATCGTAAAATTTGGTGACTGAAATATTTCTTTCTTTTTTAACACAACCCTGGAAAATTAATGCTTATTTTTACATCCAAATTTACCTATCCAAGGTATTTTACATGTAAGAAGGAATATAGTCAAAAATGTTTTCTTCCAGCATATTTGGTTTTTACTTACATCATCACAAGACATGTTAAAATCACCCAAGACTTGTCTTCCTCTAGATACAATACTGAGAGTATGTCAAGGAAAGTCATCATCTAGCATAAAACTTTTACCTAAACTAATAAGAATAAGGCAAATGTAAAATTGTTAAATATGTAAGAATGTGTTATAGCTTTCTTTCTAGTAAGTGCAAAGGAAATCCTCTTTGCGATACACATATCAAAATTAAAAAAACATACAACATGACATAAAAAAAGGGGTTAATGTAATCACCTGCCAGTACCATACAAAAGTGGGTCACTCCTTTAACCCAAATAAGAGGAAACAATAGGTGAAATATTATCATGCAGAGTACATTGAATAAATAATCTGGTCAAACACATTAACAATTAAATTTTAACTTATGCAGTTGGAACTGCCTAATTATAAGAAGCCTTGACAAGAAGAAGAAATCGCTCACTATAAGACTTACAGTATGTAGAAGTCTAGCTGCATGCTCATTAAATATTTTTAGTTAATAAAAAAAAAAAATCTTAGAAAGCTTGAAACAAATTTCTAGAAAATGATGCAATGACACAACAAAGATCAATAATAAAAATAAAACTAATAAGTGTTTTAGAAGGACTTACACATAGCACACAAAGAAATTAATGAAACACATACTGGACAAGACAGTAATATGAAATGGCCCAAAAAATCTGTTGCTTCAGAGCAATATAATAACTATTTTTTGGTTTAATCAATTCATGATTACAAATCTACGTGAAAACAACATGAGAATAGCACACAGACTGAGAAAGAACCAGCAAGTTTTGATTCCGTAAGTCGACTTTTATTCATAAGGTAAAGATTTAAGTATAACTTCTGGGCCCCCCTGAATTAGCTCATTTTATTAATGATTTGCTTTAAAATTTAGTTAACTCAGTGAACACACATTATTTCTATTTGTTATTTGTACCAAAAAGATTAATAAATGATGGGTATGTTAAACTTGAAGTTTTCATAAGCAAAATCATATATGTGAAAAAGAAAAAGGTACATTTGGGCTATATGACCATCTCACACAGAAAGAAAACTGATTTCCTCCTACCTCATAAATATATGCAAAATTTAAAGTGAGATACTAAAACAGTAGGTGCATGCACTTTTAAAACATGAATTAACATTTAACCCTAACATTAAAACATCCTCAAAGGATACATTGAAGGTGCTACAACTCGTTTATGAATTCCAAGAAGGAAGAGTATTACTAGAATGATGCTACTTATGGTAAAGAACATATGATTCATCAAAGACTGGCAAAAACTAACCTGTAAAATTAAAATATTTAAAAATGACACTATATAGAATAACTAAATAATAAGCTTTATATCATCAAAAGCTGAGACTTAAAAAATGACAAATCTTTACTCTGTTTTTATTATATTATCAAACATACTGGGATAGCAAAGCTCCAGCTAATAGTGGGTTTGTTCCCAATCTATAACTATTGAATTTTAAGATACACTGCCTCATATGTTTAAGAAGGACAGCCAGCTAGAATAAAGATACAAAGGGAAAATAAGCAGTATTCCAATGAAAAATAGCTATTTGATGCAACATTGGAAATATGTGTTCAAAAGGTTTCAGCCTACCTATTCATAAATAAATCCACTGTGGGTAATGTGCTAAGTAAATAGAACACCACTGGTGGACTAATGTAGAATACTGACTGGCCACTTAAAATTAGTCACTGCTCAGCCCACATGAACTTGAAGTGCTATGAATTGAAACACTAACATTTTCCTCACCTGAAAATGTGTTTCTGATAGATACTCACTTCCACACACAAAACAGCTTGATCCCTCATGCATCTGGTTATGAGATTTAAATGCCACTAGTTTTGAGCTAACTCCCACATAAAAATCACATGTTTAATGTGAACTGTGTTACTGCATAGTAATGTCATCATGTGAAGATAATCCTTTACCAGTAGAGAGTGACAGAACTTCCTTTTTGCAGTAACTTCCCTAAGCATTTGCACTCAAAATATCTTCATTCTTAAATGAGGCATGAGTGTGTGTGTGGGGTGGGGGGGGGGGTAGTTAATGTAGATAAGCTCTCTTACAAACTATGTACCAAAGAAGAACGACCCAGTAGGAGTGTGACACCAGATGGCGAGGGGCTCTATAGGAGCATACTTCTAGTAAACTACCTCATCTCTTAATTTT
>NW_013667182.1:23329-30116 GCF_000517525.1 Limulus polyphemus
TTGCAGTAACTTCCCTAAGCATTTGCACTCAAAATATCTTCATTCTTAAATGAGGCATGAGTGTGTGTGTGTGGGGGGTGGGGGGATTTAAATCTAGATAAGCTCTCTTCAAAACATGTCCAAAGAGAAAGCCCATGGAGTGTGACACCAGATGGCAGGGGCTCTATAGGAGCATACTTCTGAAATACCTCATCTCATTTTTAATCATGGTAAATTATTTGCCCAACAGGAAACAGAAGGAAAGACAAAAGAGCCCCAAGTATCAGAGGAATGGTAGAATTCTATCATAATCAACCAAGCACGTGCATAGAAGTGGTCAGTGAGCCAAGAAGTTTAGTGTGGTTATGGCATAATCAGACTGTATGATGTGTGTCTCAACTCAACAGACAGAGATGAGGGTTACAAACACTTTTCACTGCAGGAGGAGGACACATTAGCTGACTGTTTGAGAAGTGACATGCACTACACAGATAGTGCCACACCATCACCCCTCTACTTCCCACCATGTTGTGCTGTTCATAATCAGTGAGGGATTCTTCAAGATCCACCACCATAGTAAGTGGCAAGGCTCTCCCATGCTCTACTTCAAGAAGGAGCGTGTGTGTGTGTGTGGGGGGGGGGGGGGTCATGTTGGGAGATGCAAAGAAGTGTTCAGGTCTCCATTAAACACCTGTGTAATGGATGGCCATAAAACCCCAATTTTAAAAGCTGGCAAGTGTGAGTCAAAGAAGGGGGTAAGTCAATTTCCTGATGCCAGCTTTCTCCATGATAGTTCATGGAATGGTATGGTCTGGATCTAGCAATTAAATAATTTTAATACCACAAGGATACCTCTAGTGGTCTTGCTAACACCCCATTTTAATACTGGACATAGTAGAGCCAGGGTAGATGGGTTGAGCTCTTTCAGTTACCCCTCACCTGATGCAGATTTTGGGAAATAAGCATACCATGGGAGGCAACACCAGCCATCTGGCAGGATTCTATAAAAATTAAAATGGTGTTGAAAAAAAATTTACTTACCCTTCTCAAAGACAGTATATAGTTTTATTAAAGAACAGGGACTGGAGGGAGTTGAAATCCTGAAGGAGATGAAACAGGCAGATGATGAAGACATTGGGAAATGAACATGTTCAGATTCATCAACGTGCCATCCTGAAGGATCTTGTCCAAGTTTCAGTGAAAATGATACAGAAGAGAGTGAGAAAGTTGATGAATATGATGCAACAAAATGTGAAAGAGCGATGAACCTCCTGAGCAGCCAAGTCGTAAGAAGAAAAGCCCAGTCTGGACAGAGGTGTAAGTAAGTAAGTGAAAGAGAATGAAGAAAGCATAGATAGCATATACATTTGAATGAGGGCAACCACAGGCAAGAAGAAGAAGAAAATGTCTTCAGAGAAAAAAGGTATAATGAACAGGAAGCCAATGGGTTGAACAGAGCATGTGTAAAAGCATGTCAAAGTCTCAGACAGGTATGGGAGTAGGACAAGGGAGTTGGTGAAGGAAGGAAGGATTGAAATAAATTGGAGAGGACAAAAGAAAAACCTTACAATAATGGGATAGATGAAATGTAGTCAATAATGCTGCCTGAGGAACAATCCATGGTTGAACAAGGGTAAACCCCTAACAGTTGACATAAGGAACAACTGTGGAATTGTCAGAGTGGATCATGACCAACTAAACCATGAGAAGAGGGAGGAAAATGCAAAACACATGGTGAGAAGTTCAAGGATGTTGATGTGCAGTGAGTGAATACTCTCTCTGAAGCCCACATGCCCAAAGTCATGTAGTCATTCAGAGACACCCCCAACTCAACAGATAAGCATCTGTGAAGGGATAAAAGTTTACAGAGCAAAAGAAACTTGTGCACAGGGTGTAAAGAGAAGCAAAAACCTTGGTGACAAGACCTTCCATTGCTCGTAAGTGATGAAGGCTGAGCCTGACTAAAATGGGAGTTGAAGAACATGCCCTGATGCCCTAAATACAGGACAAGCATGGAAACAGACTTGGAAGGCTTCACAAACTAGTCCAGCCAAGCAGTTTCCTGCAGAAGGATGCATATGTGAGAGGAGTCCTCTCAAGAAGGGACAAGGAGAGTTCAATCATCCATATAATACTGGAACATCATCCCCAATCAGTTAACAAAGTGGGCAAATGTCCCCATGACTCAAATAATGAGATAAGGAGCAGACACAATGCCAAAACAAAGAGCATGGTACTGGAATACCAAAGCTCAATTAAAGAAACAAAGAAAACATCTGGAGGATGGGGCAATCAAAATGTGTAGAGAGGTGTTTCAAATATTGACCTTGGTCATCCACAGTCTGGGTGAAAATAACCACTGATGAGAGAAAAGAAATATCTCCACAAAGAATTCAGGGATGATGAGAAACTAATTGAGAGATTTCAGGTCAATAACCAACCACCAGTTCTCAGCCTTCTTGGAAACCAGAAACAGGCAAGAGAAATAACCAGGTGTACAGGTAAACATATTCTCACTAATATTCTTGGCCAAGAGGTCTGAAACCACATCCTCAAGTCATCGAAAATAAAGGGGAACAGAGGGAGGAGAAAGGGAAATGGAAAAGGGGAGGAGGTGAAGAGAAGTGGAGAGAGAGGCTGTAGGTGGGAACCTGAATAACCCATCCATTAGATGAAAATGGAGACCAAAGGCTGGTGAAGAGAGACATACAGGCCAGACCTGACAAGTGTAAGCCAGAACAAAAGAGTTAAGTAGATGAGGAGGACTAGGCATGGTAGTACAGGTGTGCATTTGTTCAAGAAATGAATCTGCATGGACCCTAATGTCAAGTGAAAGAGGAAAGACAAAGTAGTCTTAAGTGGATTTAATATAATAAAGCATGGGGGAGAAAATCAAAAGACAAGGGGAAAAAAAAGAAAATGCATGTAAAATCATGTCAAGGAAGAGATTAGAAAGGTGAGAATTTTCCTCTACAGATACAACTGTGCTCAGAGCAAACCATGATAGGGGAAATAGCCAGACAAATCATCATCCAGATCATATTTAAATTGGGGAGAAGGAATGTCAGCCAAATGGATGGGAGGAGAAGGCCCACTGTGCATGAAAGAGCCCACAACACATCGAACAATGATTGTCATGTCCTCCACAGACAATGAGCCCCCAGTAACCACAATGGATACAGGTCCTGTGTTAGGATTATCATAACTATTGCAGGACAAAAGTGAAAGGTACCATCACTTGAAAATTCATAATAGATAAGGAAGAAAAACTTTTTTTTTTTCTGTTGTAATAAAAGAAACCAGTTTCATAAACTTCTGCAAATTTCATGTAATTGATAAATAATTTTAAAAACACATATATCCTTAACAATGCCGATGAAAAGAATGAAGTTATTTCGAGCAAAAGTGCTTAAGGAGAGTTACTGCGCAAGAAGGATGTGTCGCCCACCTATTGGTGGAGGGCTATTGTCTCATGATGACATCATCATGCACTAATGCAGTTTACATTAAACACATGCTTTTTAGATGGGAATTAGCTCAAGACTAGTGACATGAAAATCTCATATGCAAATGCACAAGAGATTACGCTATTCTATATGTGAAAATGAGGTGTCATCTTGCAAGACAGCACACAGTAGATGAGTTGTAGCCTATGAAAGATCCATCACATACATGAATGCAAGCCCTTAAATCCAATGGTACCTTGGGCAAAACTCAGGTGAAAAACAATATGAAACTACTATGTGAAGCAATGAATCCTGCGAATAATTCTTTGTTTCTTATCAATATAGGAATTTGAGCTCTAATCAATTTGAACTTGATCCCACGTTAAAAGTTAGGTAACCAATCTAGCCTTGTTATAGTGTAATATTTTGGACAGTACTGAACTGTCAGTAATGATGGCATTTTCCTGGGAATGACTATGACTCTTTAATCAAGATAATGCACCATTCTTCACTGCACAGCATGTGTAGCAATGGTTTGAAACAAATATCTAGAATCTATCTTGTAAACCCAGAACCCATACCTAAACCAATTAAATTACTCTTATAATTTTGAAACACTGCCTCAGACATAAAGAAATAAACCTCAAAAACTTATTACACCAGAAGATAATGTGCAACAGTCTATTCCACTAAACATGCACCAACAACTTAAAGCACTAGGAACTAGAATTATCAACCTGAATGACACCTTAAATGACACACAGGATGAACAAAGAAGTCAGAGACCCTTAATATTCAGATATGGCTGTACCTAATTCTGAGATACTGACCACAGGAAGAACTGCAAGTCAATCAGTAGCACCTGGTACCTCATAGGCTTTGTCTGGATTAACTGTCATTTCTACAATGTGCTCACAGCTAAAAGAGTAGACATTGTTCAATAGCATCATGGCTCAAGTTTAGACCTTTTAACTGAAATCTTGCACACCAACAATTACAGCATGCTCAGGCTATCAGCTAAAGCATCTAGGCTATGATTAACAAAGATAGGTCTAGTCCCTAATAAAACAGGGACACAACAGCAAAATACAAAACTCTGTTCCGATAGTTTAGGTAATATTGTGTTTGCAGGTGCACATGTGTGTAAAATACATATAAATGTATACAGTTTGAAACTGCAACTTGTCAAATGAATAAGTTTCCTCTTATAGAATAAGAAAATAATATAGCAAGACAGTATACAATGGTATTATTCCTATTTAGAAGATAACATTCTACCTATAAATCATTTTAAAGGTATAAGAAAGAGATAAATTATCAATAGTCATGCTTCAAGGATGAAACTGTTGATAAAATAAAATCCACATTTCATAAGGTGTAATGAATGTCATGCTAATAACTAAAAAATAATTCTAATAAATAAATCCTTGTACAATTTTCCTTCATACCTTAAATTTCCTAAATTACAACTGAGTTAAAAGGAACAAGAAGAACAAGATAAAATTTATAATGAAGAAATAAAAAATTGCTAATTTAGAACATGTGCTTTAAACCTCAATATTTTCATAAAAGTATAACTGTCTTCTATTAATTTTGTTCTTTTATATGAGTTATCATTACCTCAGATGTCTGAGGATCCATAAGCCACTGCCATGCTCCAATAGCTGTGCAAGTTGAAATGATGAAAAGGATTACTGTTGAAAATACAAATAAATCAAGTCCAATACCAATGTTATAAACATTACTTAGCAATGGAGTACTTAGAATATCTTTAAATATGATATGTATTATATTATGTAGAAGTCAGAGCTAACAAGTCATGCAAACTTCACAGCACTGTTCAGTTCAATTGTACATAGAGCTTAATACAGTCCAAAATTAGTTCTGTAAGCACACTTTCCATAAAATCCTTATTACCTTTAATAAAAAAAAAAGTACAACATTCAGGTTACAATCTTATTATTATAATGATACTTGAGATGTATACGTCCAAACTGCGGATCTTGCAAACTTCCACACAGATCCTCACCAATCATAGCTGGGTAATATTTTTTATAACTAGGCAGTATTCTTATAGCTGAGCAATAAAAAAACAATTGAAATTTCCACAAAAATGATATGTTTCAGATTTAACCAATAAAAATTACAAACAAATATGAGTAAGTTTCAAATACAAAACAATCAAAAACAAACTTAAAAAATTATTTGTTTTTCTTTAATGAAAATATCATGAGTGTTGCAACAGAAGAGCAAGGCACTTTCATTGATAACAAAGTCTACAAAGAAATACTTCAATAGTCTATGATGTAATGCTGTGATGATATCTCATTTTTAAACTAAAACTTCAATAAAATCTTTTTTCTCATGGATGGTGAATGTTACTGAATGTCAAGTAAGAATACATTGTTGTAGAACTGTCAGTTAACTCCGGAAAAGGCCACAGGCCCAACAGTCTTCCACAGGAACTAGCAGTTATACATGCCTGGAGGTTGGGTATTTCTGCTAGTTTTAACAAATTAAGAAAATCATCTAAAATTTACTTTTAAGCCCTGGGAATACTGATTAAACTTTTCCATGCCATTATACTTTGTGAAAACAATGTAGAATTTCACTGGTTTACCTAATGTTTAGAAGTAGGAAAGAAATATTCAGCTTTGGAAGTCATCTAAAAATACTGTAATACACCAAAGTTGAGCTGGGTAATCAATTTAATTTGCTGAACAATTAATCAACAATTAATCTTCACCAAATTTAGTATAGAGGTTCATTGGGCCCATGGGGAGATACATACAAATTTTCAGTTTTGCATTTTGAGTTTTGTGTTTTTTATGGGTGTTGTTATGTATTTTTACCACTACTTCGCCCCTGCCAATGGATCTTCACCAAATTTGGCATGAAGGTTTGTTGGGTCCAAGCAGAGATGCATGGAAACTTTCAGTTTCACATTTTGTGTTTTACAGCTTTTATGGGCATTTTTGTGTTTTTTTTACAGTTACATATAAGGGAAGTAACTTTTCATATCCTAAGATAACCTTTCATTAATCATCAATTTACATAACTTCTGTCTAGGAGACAGATACTTCAGCTAGTTGGCAATATTGGATTACTTGAAGAGTTGGAATAATTGAAAATAGTAATAACAGCAGATCTTAATTTTGATAAGTTGATTATTTTCATGAATTTAAGACATTAATTGATTAATTTGAAAAACTTGAATTAATTGAAATTAATAATGAAGAATTGTAATGACAATATTTTGATTATTTTACATGACACTAATTCAGTGGTGGGATTCAGCTGGTTCAAACCAGTTCGTGCGAACCTGTTCTTAGAATTTAATGACCTCACGAACCGGTTGTTAA
>NW_013667182.1:30945-35198 GCF_000517525.1 Limulus polyphemus
ACATGCTGCTAGTGAGAGAACCTGTTGTTAAAATATTTGAATCCCACCACTGCACTAATTGATTATGTTGACTAATAAAGTTAATTACCCAGCTTACATTTACATCAAAGTCAATAAAACTCCTCCAATCCCACTTGTTTGTTGGTAAAATATTTTAACCTTTACTTTACATGAGGTGCTAAATATTCTAGATATATAATTGGAATTAAAATCAACTCTGCTATCATTTAATCTTCAATTGACTTCAACTTTAGCAAGAATATTGACACTTAATTCTTAAAGACACAAATGTATTTTTCAATGGTAACTATCAAAGTTTGTTGCTGCACAAAAAAGCAGAAAAATTAGGTATTGTTTTAAAAACTAGTCTTAGTTAATTTATAATAAATTTAACATTATTTTAAATTAATGTAAATCTAGATTACTTTTGAAACTATAATGTAATACAAGCATTAAAATTATAACAATGTTATGTTTCTTGTTCTACTGTAACTGAAGTTTTGTTAAAAAATGAACTATTAAATTGCATCTAAGATGTATTTTTCACAATTTCTATAATTAATAATAGTTTCAAGTGAATTTAATTATCCTTTGAGAAGTTTCTACTATCATCAAATTTAGCTTTCACAAGATTCATTTATATTGTTATATGCTGTACTTATAATGTCGTAATTTGTATAATTCAGATTTTAGCTACATAACACATTACATTAAGGTCAAGCAAGTCCTAGAAATATCTAAAACAAGAGTATATTATAAATATGGCATTCTGTGAAGCATCATTAGGTTAGTTAGAGAGTGAATTGAAAAATGGACATGTAGTATCTAGGATTATTCCAAGATAAAGAGTGAACTAGTCATTGTATTAACACTTTATTTTGGACAAGTAAGCTGCTTTATGTCAGTTAACTTCATTTTAACACAAGCCTACAACAAGTTACTACAGATTACAAGTGTTCAAGCTTGTAGAAACATTAGAGGAGGAAATAAGCCAATACATTATAGTTTATGTAGATTGGACTTTGAATTATGTCCAACAGATAATTTAAAAGAATCCATCAATGAAAGAACAATGTGACAACACTTGGTGTCAGAGTCGAATATTACTCTTTGATGAAAATAAAATAGAACTTACACGGTTGAAGATGAGACCATGAGGTCAAAGAGTGAGAGCAAAGCATCAGTTAAAATTGTTAAGACAAGATTATGAGAAAAGAGACAGAATATTTAAAGACAAACAAGAAGAAAGGAACAGAAAATCAAAAATTAATCTATTTGAAGACAAGATGAATGAAACTATAGGAAAAGTCATATTTATAATATGCACTTGTTATAAACATGATATGATGCATCCTCTAGCTAACATCCAAATTAAACAAATTACAACAATATAAACATATGCTATTCAACATGGTATTATATATTTGATGTCAAAGTTATCAACCATTTATTTTACCCTAGATTGGTGACATAATGACATTTCATGGTAGAGGAAATACCAGATACGACATAAAAGGATACTGAAAAATACTGTAAATATACATTTTAGAGGTTCTAGATGTTATGCAAATTGTCAGATGGACAAAAGTATTTTTATTATTCACATAAACATCACCTTGTATTTTGACTTATCAGAGTCTGAGCCAGAGTGACATTGTCAGTTCAAAGACATATCTTGAGTACAAATATTTTGGTAATACATCTGATTTTCTGCATACAATGGACTTTTGTGTAAATACAACATGTATATTCAGAATTAGTATCAACAATCCTTCTCTACTGTGTACCTTGAATTAATCGATTATTTTACGTGACACTAATCAATGTCATTAATGCTGATAGATAATCAATTATATGATTTAAAGGAATTAATTGCCTAGATCTACCTATAGGTCCTGTTCTTGGATATCTTTTTTAAGCTAATTATTCTTTAAAGAATTGTATTATCAAGGTGTTTACTACAATCTTAATCCTCTTAATTTTTGAAAAAAAGTATGAACATGAAAAGTATCAAATAAATACTGGAAATTCAGGAAGATATAAAAGTTGATGGTCAAATGACCTTCTGTCTCATGATTGATTCTTGTATTTTTATTTCATGTTGTAAACTTGTGGTCTTATTCTATAACACATAGCACTTATGGTATTTAAACATAAAATACAATCAAATACCACTTGCCTCTCCATCTTTTTGTTTGTGGCTGTAAATATGCAATAACTTCAGTCAATCTTCTTTCAAATGCTTTCAAATCTATCATATAAAAATAATTACATGTTCATTACAAAACAAATATCTAAAAATTAATGTACAATTTTTTAAAGATGAAAGAAACAAGGATAAAAAGGTATAATGGGATTACTATCATCACCCAAAACAGCCACAGTTGGTAAATGGTAGATTGACTTGGGACATTATGAGTTTAAGTATTCAAGTTTTATACCTCAATATAAGTAACTGTTTTTTGGTTACTTGTATGACAGTTTTCAACTATGATGTGGAAGTGGTACGGAATATCTACATCACCTATTGGACGCTGTTTCCATGATTACCTTCCTTCAAGTTCTACATCTGTTTTTGTCGTGCAAGATTAAAATATGCATAATTATAATTAAATGGTTTCTAGTTCTGATATTTTTCCCACTTGAAACTGATGCTCATATGTGAATAGTTTATGTTTACGTACAGTCGTGGTAACAATTATGTACATGCACAAGTGATACACAAACAGAAGTCACAGATAATGAGTAACTGCAACTGAATGATCAGTTTATCATTATTTCAATACATTATTATAAAAAGTATACAAAACAAAATAAACTGTACAGTGCATTAGTATTTCAGTTGACCTTGCTTTTATGCTACCATAAGTGTATTAATGTATAATTATGAAACATTATTCCAAGTGTCCTTGATGTCCTAGCAGTTGTATTACTCCCTAGCCAGGTCATTTTGTTGCCATTTGATCTTTTCAGTATATACATAAGCTCATGCAATCTTAAAAATATTCATATTGGGATTCTGTACATGCCAAGACATGGTCGCAGTTGTTCTATTAGACTCTTTTTCCTTCCATGTGTTTTTCACCACATCTGCTAATTGCTTAATAATCATTGTCTTGCTGGAATAAATCCCAGCCCTTGTTTCTGAGTGACTGACACAATTGATAAAAATAAGAATAAACTTGTTCTTATCAGCAGTCAGGGTGCCATCAAATTTGTGTATCCTTCCTGAGAAGCAGCCTACATTTGTATTGCTGCTCCAGCATGTTTAAATGTAGAAATTATACACTAACTGTGATACCATTCTTCTCTTTGCCACCAATCAAACTATTATTAATAGTTGCCAATTTAAATTTGGATTAATCTATAAAAATCACCATCTTCCAGCTTTGCTTATCCAATTGTTTGAAGTCTAAGGCCTATTTAACTTTTTGGTTTAGTTATCTATCCTAGCAGTGTTTTGAAGCAGTAATATATCCATTAAGACTACTTTTATGGTCATGCTAATATGTATCTTACTTTCTGGAAGTATCTTTCCATTTACACCTGTACTTACAGCTAGATCACTGGCAAGATATCTACTAGGTTGTTGTGTATCACATAAAGTAAACATCTTGAGGTATCTAACATGTTTGAATAACCTGGGCTTTCTACCTTGACTTATTCTATTATCAACAGTACTAGTTTCACATACCTTCTTCTGAATTTCAGTACATCTGTTTCTGAAATGTGAAATTTTGCTTAATTATGTCACATGCAATAACTTTCACGAGTCAAAAACTTTGATTTCTGCACATTTGCCATGTGACATTTCTGTCATGGGAGCCATGAGTGTTGAATCTCAGAAACTACCACACCGATCATCACCAATCATACCTGGGTAATACTTATATAACTAGGCAGTATTTTTATAGCTGAGCAATAAACAAAATCGAAATTTCCACAAAAATTATATGTTTCAGATTTAACCAATAAAAATTACAAACAAATATGAGTAAGTTTCAAATACAAAACAATCAAAAACAAACTTAAAAAAATTATTTCTTTTTCTTTGATGAAAATATCATGAGTGTTGCAACAGAAGAGCAAGACACTTTCATTGATAACAAAGTCTACAAAGAAATACTTCAATAAAATCTAGTCTATGATGTAATGCTGTGATGATAGTTCATTTTTAAGCTAAAATTTCAATAAAATCCTTTTTCTCATAAATAGTGAACATTATTGGGTGCTACTATAGCATGAGGTCTACC
>NW_013667182.1:35721-44033 GCF_000517525.1 Limulus polyphemus
ATTATTGAATGTCAAGTACGAGTACATTGTTGTAGAACTGTCAAACAATTCCAGAAAAGCTGCAGGCCCAATAGCCTTCTGCAGGAACTAGCAGTTATATCTGCCTGGAGGGCAGGTATTTCTGCTAGTAGCATTAATCCTTGTACTTTTATAAGCATTATGCTGGTGTTACATAGTGTAATTAGTTGGATGACAGGCAAACACAGTGTGAATTATCAGCATGCAACTACAAGCTGGTGCATTCCATTTTTCTCATATGATGAAGGGAGTGCAATTCCATAAATATTTACATTTTATACCCATTTTATTCACTGTTTCCTTAATTTTCAATACTATATAATGAATATGCACACACACTCACATACACACATACAAACAGCATTTGAGGCTAGATTTAGCACTCAATTTTATTCCACAGAATACAACAGGTCACACTGAATAAAAAATTCCATACCATGACCATCTACAGCAGTCAATTTTTAACAACATCAATTGATGGTTCACCTGCTTTCTCACTAACATATATACATATTTAATATTCTTTCAGCTTAAATGTAGATCCTCTACCAACAACATACAAGGTAAAAAAAGGTGAGAAAATGCACAATTTGACTAACATACATATTCATGGTCTATGAAATGCCTATGTAGTATTAAAAACCTCAATTCTCATAAAGTAAAATAAGGTAAAATTGAGAACAGTTACAATGTGAGGGTATTTGTATGTAAATTTCCTGGACATTCAACAATCCTTCCAGAGAGAGAGATCCCAACAACTTATGAGTATTCTGTATCTTGAAATAAAAAACTGTTAAAAACTGATTGAGAGGAGATAAATTGAAATTTTGGCACCAAAAACTCCCACTATTAAAGAGAAATGAGATCAAAAATCAAGATCTGGGTTTAACTTCTTTACAAAATTAAGCAAACTGTCTGCTGGATGATGGAAAGCACGAGGTAACAGAGAGAAAGTAGGTTATGTATATTTCATTAGAAATTAGTTTTCCTCGAAAGCCTAAAAATCCAGAATATCTTTTCTCTAAAATGTCTTCCTTCCTCAAACCCCAAAGTGCCATAGAAGAAAAATAACAAGAAGATTCACTGATCCTGTATTAAATTGTTTTCAGAGAAATATTGAAAAGGAATCCAGGCATAATTTATGCTAAAAATAGCCTGTGGTATCAAAATTTGTCTGTTTTTGACCCAAAATTCACTCGTAGAATAAGACCAAGAGGAAAAGCAACACACAAGACAAAGCTGCTGAAATAGAAACTATAAGAAAAGAAACAACTCAACAGTTTTCTATGTGTAGACTCAGCCTGACACTGGAGTTATGGACAAAAAAGCACTTAAGGACATAAAATAACAAATCCATGTGGACAAATATTTCCTCATGAATGCCAAAAGAAAAATGAGATTAAGCTCCTCAATCTTAATGTTGATAAATGTAATGTAGCTAAATGAAATGGGGCCCATCACGTAGTAGGTGATGAAGTAAAACTTGCAAAGAAAAGCAACCTCAGATAAAGAAGACTGGTGAATATGGAGGGGGGGGGAGGATTGGAGTTACAATAAACATTCTGACCATAATTCATGGATATACAGAAATGACTACTGAGTTGGCCAACGAATGGCCAACAAACTCAATTAACTTAGGAACCGAGTCTATCGTGCATTAATTCCATTCCACTGATATGGTGAATAGAGCTGGGTAATAGTTGTTATTCAATTAGTTGATGACCCAATACATACAAAATATATAGTATTTATTTATTTTTTAAGAGACATGTTTTCAATAAAAAAATTAAAAACTCCAAAATAATGGAATTTCCATAAGTTTTACACTACAGCTCGATTCAAGCTAAATACTTGTCCGATGAATAGGGCTAGTTACCCAGCTATGATTGGTCTCTTAGTGGTCTATTAGCAAAGGCTGTATTAACTACTATGGCAACAGATTTTCAATTTGGTGCAAAAACAATTATGGGCTGTTCATGCTAACAGACCACTAACAACGTTTTCAGATACACATTTTCAACATTGCCGATAGTCCACTAATAGTTTTTAGATTCACATTTTCTTCATTGCCGATAGTCCACTAATATTTTTTAGATTCACATTCTCTTCTTGACATACCTTACAGAATATTAAGCCACCATCTTCATCATAGTGTAACCAGTTGTTATCCCTCTCCTATTCATTCCTGTAATGACTTTTCATCTTTTTCCTTTTCATACTCACAGTCTCATTGCCTTCTTTTCTGTTACATTCTTTTTCAGATAATCAACATTTGGCTCTCTCTTCATTTAAAAAAATTTTTAACTTTGGGTGACTTTTATGATGTGTTCTCCACGACTTTGACTGAACATCTTTTGACAACACTGGTCTTTCATATGTACACTCTTATTCGTAAGTGCAAAGTCCATTTGCAACAACGTGTTGATATCTACAAGATGTAGATGATGCCAAAAAGAATTATTTCATTATTTATTTTGATTAGAAAAGGACACTAATTTAAGTTTAACTCCTCACCAACTAAGCCATTTTAGAGTTATTTGCACATGTTGCTAATTTGAGGATTTTGATTATTAAAAATTAACTAATTAACAGCTGCTTCAGGATATAAAAAACTGATAAAGAACTGATTGCTATAAAGTTAGTGGTAATGTAAATTGTATGATTTTTCCATCTCTCCATGAAAAGTGTTGGATATTTTATTGACAAGTATGTGTCAGTTAGATGGTAATGGATTATATGGCAACAAGAATAGATTACATTGACAGCAATGCAAAGATTTTCTTTCATTATTTATTTTGATTATTAAGGGAAACTAATCTAAAGAGGGAACAAAAATCTATGGTTATACCATGCTATAGAGAGAAATTAAAGATCATATATGAAGTAAAAATCACTTAAATAGCATGAAAAACTAAATGGTTTGACTCGTGTTTCTTATTTTCATGAAATACAAGTTCACAACAGAATGAATTGAGATATGTTGATATCTGTAGTTTCCTTTCAATTTCTGTAACACCCACTATTTTATTCAATGATTTTTCCGATAATCTCTACTACGGAGTACATTTTACAATGAGCTATAGAACTAGCCCCTAAAAATACATGTTTTGGTGGCCTTGCTGGCTCCCTAAAAATAGTTAAGCATAAGCCCTGATAACATTCTCAAACCTTATATGTACAAGAAAGAAAAAAAAATTTTGACAGCAAGTGCTGCCACCAGTTGTTTTCCATCTAGTCAACATTTCAAAATTAGCAAAATCACGATGCCAAACAAAGTTGAAATAAAAAAAGAACTTATAATACTAAAATAGAGCAGAGCACAGACAGTCCATTATATAGCTTTGTGTTTAACAACAAATATAAAAACAATATTTCAATTACTTGGATAGTTGAAATAATTGAAAATTTATATTTGTCAGTTATTTTTATGTCAATTTCATTGTAATTTTGATTAATCAATTATTGAAATAATCAAAAGCAGCAATAATCAGAAACAAAAATTTCATTTAATGAATTCAACCATAATTTGATCAGTTTATTAGTTTGTGTGACACTAATCATTGTAAACACTGCTCATACATAATTTGTTAAATTGCCTAGCTCTAGTGGTGGTTCCCTCTCAAAAGCACCAAAGTTCTGTGTACAACAACCACCACAAACAATGTCAGAAAACTAATCACTACAAAATTCACAAGTGTATGTTTGACTTTCTACAGCAGATTGTACTCAGTATGCCAAGTGAGGCCTAACTAGTCATTCATAGAAAGATAATTACCCCTTTTGATTTGTCATCAATAAGTCTATAAATATAACCTAAAATTCTATTGCCTTTACCACTAGCACAGAGCACTGCCTTAATGGTTTGAATGACTTATTCACCAATATGCCAAGATGTTTTTTCTTCAGTCATGTTAGTGTCTGAGTTCCCACCTGCATGTGAGATCAAAATTATAACTTAAATGAAGTATTCTGATTAGTAACAATCCTTACCTCATTATAAAATTTCTCATTGACACCATCTACCTGATCAGGTGGCCTATAACAAATGCTAATCAAAAACTTTGTTCCATTGAAGTTGACTGTAACACATCAGATATAAAATCTTCACTATCATTTTTTTGTCTTCCTCCCCAACAGGCTGCATTTCATCCCTTACACCACATCCCTCTTTTAAAAAGACTATCATTATGAAATAGCCTATAACCTGAACATCTAACCATGTTTCAGTAATTCTCTTTTCAACTTGAGTCCCAGACTCATCCATTTTGTTCTTAATACTCTTAACATTAGAATAATAGCAAATATGCTTATTCTTGAATTTAATATTTTTATCTTCAATCTAAGAGGCTTATCTCTAAAACTATTATTTAACTTGTTATGCTCTAAATCTAACTTCAAACTCCTTGTTGCCATAGCTATCCCATCAATTTGTTTATTTTCAATTTCCCAAGCTTCCTCAACACTGTGTAAGTTCAAACTATTTTTAAGAAATATTTTTAGAGTTCCTCCAAACACCCTACCATCCAACCTGCTTAAATGGAGCCCAACTCTACCATATAATTCACTCTTATCCTGAAAATTATCTCACAGATCCAACCAACCCACTAGTTGTTAAAAGCTTATCCCTGATAATTTTTAAGCTTTGGATTCTGTTGGATACATTACAATTGTGTTTAGGCATCCTGTAAATTTTTTTATGTGTAACTGAGACAAAATCTGATGTTAAATGTAGTGTTCACTGGTAATAAATTCATAAACTATGAGAGTAACTAAACCATATGGTTTGAATAACAAAAAACATTCATATTAATATAACAATTCTTTATCCACATGAAAAAATAACACTAAAAATCAGCAGCCATCAGATAATTATGTCAGAAATGAAAACTAAAAATTGGAGGAATACGTTATAAATGGAATGTCATGAATCTTCATCATATATATTAATACTTTTTATTCACTTGATATTCTAAAGTTAAGCTTAACTAGTTACTAATTTCTATCATATCACACTTAGTGATATCTATTCTAATGTTCTTTACTGTAAACACATACATTATTAATAATTCCTCTGTGATAAAAAATTTTTTCATGCTGTTTGAATTAAGATATCTGTAGTAGCACGAATATGGTATAATTACATGTAGTTGGGTATCCTAACCAACACACACTACTGTATTAAAAACTTTCCCACAAACAGTATACAAATGTTTTGGCCAGTTAAATTAAAAATATCAGCTATAGAGAGAGGAAGGAAAATGTCCAAGTGATAGTGGTAAGGCCTCTCAATCACTGTATGTAACTTATTAAAATTTTGACATTGCATTTCATGTAAACCTCTAATGTGTAATCAATTTATCATTATTAATACAACATACCACTACCATGACAAACTGCAACTGTGAGAAAACATTTTTTACATTCTCTCTCTCTCTCACACATAACCTCAGCAAAACTTACAATTTTTTTATATTTCAACAGTTTCCTTGGGCTTTCATATATAACTTATTATAATGAATGATAATTATGTCTGACAACATCATAATACATTATGACACAATTAGTACTTAATTTTAAAAGTAAAATTTGTACTCATTGTAATTCGTTGTACAAATTAATTTGAAACAACTGACTCAAAACGTTATGTTTTTTTAAAGGAGTCGGGCGTGCTCTACGCAGGTATGCAATACTAATACTGATAAGGAGTTTACTAGTGCTGCTACAGTGTTAGTACTGTAGTAACACTAATAGTAGTATATTTAATCAAGTTAACGAATCATAAGACTGGGGTCACAGCACTCAATTATACTATACCTAGTTTAAAAATACAGCCTTAGAACTCTTGAACTTTACTTATTACTTCAAATTAACAACTTGGTAACCAACTTCAACTGTTAGAGATACTACTAGTGATACTGTGATAGTATTACCAAGAGAAGAAATGCGCCAGCGCTAAGCAGTAGCATTTTTATTTTTTAAATTAACACATAGAATAATAGCCTATTTTAAACGTACTCAAATAAGACATTAAAACGAAATATTTTAATAGCATAAATAATCACTCATATTTAATTTCAATAAGTTTAATTTTAACATTAACTTACCTTCACATGCTGTCTGCTCCAACGACATGATTAAATTTAGTATTGCCCTCTAACGGCTTTCTTTAGAGTAAATAAAGTTCTTACATTCTTTAAAATATTCCACTTAGTAAAGACATAAATATATTTATCATTAATCATTTTGTCTGATTTAGATTGCATTATTAAAGTTAAAGATTATTTCTAGATTTTGTAAACCAGCATAATGTAAATATAATACCGTTTTTCAATTATCATGTTATTTGCTTTAACTTAAAAGTCTTAAAGTACGATGGCGTAAGAACATTTCAGAGAACTTCGGTCTCATCATGTTCATACTCTAACGTCAACTGATTAAGTATTAGGAGCTGATCCCTCACCTGAAAGCCAGATACTTCGCAGGATGTAGAAGAGAGTTCATTTACTGATGCTACCAATGGCTTTCTGGCTGTATGCTGTTCCATTGATACCCTATCTCTTGCTTTGTCTAGCTACACCATGCGGTATTTTCTTTCCACCAATGTCGTTCCCTCTGAATGTCTATGAGGACCTTCTTTGGTTGCTGTTTTCATCTTATTAGTATAGAAGAGTTCGATATCCTACTGATAAAGTTGTGGTAGATTTATTATAGGGACTGTTTTTGCAAGTTTGTTATCTTCTTCATTTAGCTTTACCCCTCCATAACCAGAATGTTGTCAATAAATGTAGCACACATCTGGTTGGACTGTCAAAGCAGGCTAGATCCATGATGCAAATGTTGAAGAGGACTGGTAAGAGTAGTGAGACATATTGGTATTGATGGTGGTCCACTCTGATTGCCAGCTTCCTTGCTTCATGATGCATCTTCCGGTAGTTAGTCCACTTCTTCAGAACCGGAGGTAGCCTGTTAGAGGCCAAAGCAGAGGATAAAACATGGCTGTTCCACTGCGCATGCGATTACGTTTCTGTTATTTTGTACACAATACAAATAACAGAATACTTAATATAACACATTCTTTCAGTCAAAATAAATATATCTTGCAGTGTAGAAAAAAAAAACAGCTTAAAATTTTAAATGCATATTTTAGAGAATAAAACACGATAAATTCACCCGGGAATTTATAGGCTTACCTTTTCGATTAACATTTAGTAACACCTCCCTAACCAAACCCTTAATATGATATAAAAACGCACGTAAGTGCCAGCACTCGATCACTTTAATCACTTCACATTGCTACAGATAATCAAGCAATTAATTGTCGTTGTTACGAAAACATGTTATAATTTAAGTGAAATAATGATCAAACTTCAAACAAAGAAACACTGAACATATTAATTATGTAAACCGAAAGTATTCTAGAAATTTTTCAATAGATAAATACAATAAATGTTTGAGTATACAATCTGACACTTTCCCAACACGTGCTGATGCCTGTAACACATTACTGAACAAGTTAAAAATTATAACATATTGCTAAATAATATTAATTTTCTCTAAGGCATAAATGCTAATTCAGTCAAGGTAAAAGTAAAAATATAAATAATTTAGAAGGGACACCACCATGTTTTTGTGTTCAATTGATTTTTCAGCTAAATCATTCAGACGGTATTTCAACATGATTGGGGGCATATAGTTATTCACTTGTCTCAAATGTGAAAATATTCTCTCTCTCCTCACGCCACAGTTACAATCAAAAGGAGTCACAATGCGAGGGTAAGATTTGGGTACAGATTCAACAATTTTTCTGTGTAGATATAACAGAACATCTCGAGAGATGAACTGGACACAGCAGCTGGTAAAGCATTTACAGCTGAGCAGATCTCGATATTCAAGTCAACACAATAAATGTCACTTGTTTTCAGAACCAAATGTTTGCACCTTTCACATTAGATATTTGTATCTAAAATCGTAATCCCCTTTACATTACGTGAAGTTTTATTTATAGGCATTAGAAACATTCAGTTGATGGGTCTAATTAGGTAGAAAGTATAGAAGAATTGTACACCAAATTATATGTATTATACACTGAGTGGTCACAAGTAAATAGACACTTAATTTTTTGTCATTTAACTGATTTATGCTAACTAATTTGTGTTCACAGAGCACTATATAAATGAAAATGGTCCACACACTAATTATCTTGTCCTACACCATGCCTAAAACTCAAGGTTCTCTCCAATTGTCAGATTTTGTTAGAGGAAGGATAGTTGGTTAAGCAGATGGTGGAATAAGTC
>NW_013667182.1:44922-62540 GCF_000517525.1 Limulus polyphemus
TGACTGAAAATTTTCATTTTTTCTGAAAAGGTGGTGTCTATTTACTCGTGACCACGGTGTGTACTTGTATGAAAGTCAATTCCACCTTAGCAATCCATATATGTTTCAGTTTGTGTTTGGTTTTTAATAACAGGTTTTCCATAATTCAGCTATGCAGATTTCGAAAATAATATCATTTTGTTCTATCACGTAAGAATTTTTTACAAATAGGGAAGAAATAAAAACCCTTACTTAGATCAAATTATTACTTCGTTTACCACAACAAACATTTTGATTATTATGTTTGTTAACAAAACTACAAACAAACCGAAGAAAAGAGAAGTACACTGATGTCAAACGAATATGCATCCTCATTTATCTTGATTTTGTGTGTGAAATATATGTCAAAACTACGTGTTGTGGTCTTTCTTTCATGTATTGCATTATGACATTTTCTAAAAAATCTGTACGTGATGGAGAAAAATGGATATCATTTTTAGGATTCAGTGTACAGTGTAACAGATTTTTTGTTATGTATTTATTTTAATATGAACGTTGTTTAGATTAAGTTTATATTTAAAATATACATAGCTTATACTGTTAGATTAGTATTGCGAAACTCCCACTTATTGTTGTAGAAGATTCTCGAGAGTAAGAATCAACAATATATCTATGTATGTAAACACTTTAACTAGTATTGTTATGTAAGATTGAAATTTCTAAAACGCCTCCACAGAGCTATAAATATAACCAACGCAATGCGCCAAAAATAGAGTGTCTATTATTAGTTCGCTATATATATCGGTGTGCTATAAAACTTCGAAAGCTATAACTGTGATTGTTATAAAGCTTAACAATCGGAAAACTTAAAATATCTGACCAGGAATATTCATAAATTTCGAACGTTACAAATCATTTAACTTCAGTGGATTCTCATCGAACATTAGTAATTTTACGAAGACATATAAATTAGTCGTGGAAAACCTAGTGTGTGTGGCCAAGAACAAAGCTAGCTAGCTTCCCAGCGGGTCATCTCTACATGAACTCGTAATTAACTCGCTCATCATGAAACCTCGATAAGATATCAAGGAAGTTCCAGACTGGAAAGAAAACTTTATAGTGTTTGTAAGTTTGTGAAACTTCTGTTTATAAATCATTGTTTGTAATAATTGTTATTGTAAATTGTACTGTTGTGTGTATATTAAAACGTATTTGTGTTAAAAACGAAGACGGTGTGTATCAATCTTGTTGGCAAATATCATAAATTGGAGATATATCGGCAAATATTTAACTACTAAATCTAAATTACTATTTAACTCAGTTTTAGGCTGTTAGAAATTGTCATACGTAACACACCTAGCATTGCGCCCTAGTGTTGATTACGTAATCCTGTTATACCACATAACAACACGCACATAGTATTGATGACGTATCCGTATGAATGAAATAAAAATTGTTTGTTTGTTTTGAATTTCGCGCAAAGCTACACGAGGGCTATCTGCGCTAGCCGTCTCTAATTTAGCAATGTAAGACTAGAGGGAAGGCAGCTAGTCATCACCACCCACCACCAACTCTTGGGCTACTCTTTTTACCAACGAATAGTGGGATTGACCGTCACATTATAACGCCCCCACGGCTGAAAGGGCGAGCATATTTGGTGTGACGGGGATTCGAACCCGCGACCCGCAGATTGCGAGTCGAGCGCCCTAACCACCTGGCCATGCCGGGCCGAAATAAGAATTAAGTCAATGCCCTCGTCACGCCAGTACATTTATAGACCTTGTTGAAAGTGGGTCATGTTTACTTCCGGCTACAGAGTGGCACCCTATGCTACTAAGGTGTGTAATCAGGTGTATCTTTTCGTAGTTGTTGACTATCTTTATGACAAAGAGAAAAAGGACACTTTTGAGGCATAAAGGCAGGGGCTTGAGTCTACCCAGCTTTCCTCTCCCTGTGCATATCACTGGTTATTTCCAGCTTGTGATGTGGTGGACTATCCTCTCCACATGATGATCTGTCAACCTACTCAGTGTGTTTGGCATTACCTGGTTCAGCTTACAGAGCTAGGTAGCGTTGTTGGCCATTAATCCCATATATCACAAATTCATCCACCCCCACTGTTTCACACAACTAGGCTCCAGGTAATTTAACATTATACTAGTTTTACTAATTGATTAGTCCCTGTTTCACAGTTGATGCCTTATACAAATACTTAAACTAAACTCAAGCTAACTTGAACATTTGATTTGTAAATAATCAAGTGGTAGTTTTGTACTCTCACTTACAATTCATCTTACAGCAACTCTAATTGTAATTAAAATTATATAACAGAGATATATAACTAACACAAAGTAAAACTCTAAAGCCTATAAATGAATTGATGATAATACTGTGAGTAGTAAAACAAAATACAAACTAATTCTACACTTGAAACCAACTCATGAAAATTTTTACAACACCTACATAGTTGGTAAGTCTACAATGTACATAAACTAAATATATGGGACATTTGTACTAATATCAATAACTTAGTTGATAACAGTATAATTATATCTTTATCTAATAATGTGGTAATTTAGAACTTATTAATTGGGGTAAGGAAGAAAGAAATATCCCTCACAACAACTTAAAGACCATTATGAAATAATCAGATATTAATTTTACTCCATTATATTTTTCTTCTTTCACTTTTTTTATTTCTTTCTTTTCTACTTTTCCTTTGTTCTTCTTTTTCTACTTCTTCTTCTTCTCCGTCTTTCATGTTTTTTCATTTATTTACAGGAATTTCCAATATACACACAGGGAAGGTTAATTACATTATATTTAAATGATTATGGAGCCCTACCACGTCACTACAGTTCATGTTGCGATGTCCGATCTTCTTCTACCTACTAACCTAGCTTTCTAACAATAATCCAACATATATTTCAATGCTAAAGGCTCAGTCATACAGATGTCATGTCCAAAACACAAAATTCCTCCCTGATACTTTCCATAATGCACCTATTGTACGAGGACGACGGTTTTTCTTGCATGATTTCAACAGTCCAATCATACAGAAATACATGGGCTCTGCATCCCACAGCTTAATTGTATAAAACAGTATGAATAACTATTTTATTCTCTGTTGCTTAGGGCATGTGATGGTTGAACAGAAGGTATGAGTTGAAGCCTTATCTATGTGAAGCCACATAGACTCGTGGTGGTTTCGACTCGTTTCTGTACAAAGCCGGAACTTCCGTGGGGGTACATAGAGTTTAAAACGCTGAGTTGATAGTATATATTCACTCTCTTGGTTTCAAACTTGCGCTTGGCAAAGTATTTGTTGAAGATCATGAATACTTTTAAAAAGGTTTCGCGAAATGTCGTACATCACTTTTATAAATTATTTTCACTCATTGGTCAGTAGAAATAGGAACGATACTTGTTACAGTTATCAAGGTATACACACGATTCGTCGAATGTCACCACATACAACCCTTTTCCTCAGCTTGATACTGTTCATACAGTCTGTTACACTTGGTTTTCCTTTTCTAGATATGTCATAGAAGCAACTTGTATTCACGTGATTTGTATCATTTTCTGGATGGAGATCTTTCTTAATTATGCTGAATAATGTTGTCTGGGGTAGATGGATAGCTATTGCCATTGACCTTTAAGTAAGTGAGTGGAAATTATATTTTTATCAAAATAAAGAGGTGGAGAATAAGGAATATTGCCTTATAGTGATAGATTAAGAGCACTTGAGAAACGAAAGGTAAGGGATCATTTAATAATAACGTAGATGCTACATACACTAGTCACCAGTATTATCTTAGGGGTATATTTTAACAATAACATTCAACATGAAACAGTCAAGAAGTCACCAGCATTATTTTATGGGATGCATTTTAACAATAACATTCAACATGAATTAGCCAACAATTAGTTATCAGTATCATCTTATGTATCAATAGTCCACATACTAGTATATACCATATACTAGTCAAGAAATTACCAACATTATCTTAGGAGTTTTCACCTAGTTGAACACTTAAAACAAATATCTCTTCACTAGGATTCATTAATTTTATTCTAGAATCAACTGATTCAGGTTGGATATTTGCTCATAAAGTTATTAAAATTTGGAAGTAGGTAATAGACAATTTGTATCAAAACAAACATTAACTGTCATTAATTTATTCAAGATATAAAAAAGAATACATAGAGTTAAAAGAACAAGCGTAAAATAAGTGTAATTCTTTATCGCGGTTTTCAAATTTGTGATTAAAAATAAATTAAAATGATACCCTTGTATCAATAGTCATTAAATTTCCTAGTAAGTTTGATTGTTTCAGAGCAAAGTCACATTGAGCTGCTGTGTCCACCACAAGGAATCGAACGCCGGATTTCTGCGTTGTACGTCCGTAGACTTACCCCTGTTCCATCGGGAGACATCCTAGTAAGAAAAAAAAAAGTAAATGCGTAATTTAGAATATAATAATTATTTTACGATTTTTAAAAGTGATATAACTTGTGAATTCACATGCTTATATTGTTCTCTTAACTAGCTAACAGAAGTATTGTATATTGTTTCTGGTGGTTTATCAATTAACGTTCAGGTTTCGGTAACCAGGAAGGAGTGTGTGTAAATATTGGAAACCGAAATTATCTCAAGTTGCAAGAAAATTGTTTTAGATAAAGCAGTCTTAGAAATGCTGTAAAGGTAAAGCTAATATTTTGACACCAAATAGATCTGAAGACGTAAGTAAATATTTTATTTAAATTTAAAAGTTTGTGATATAGTTATCAGCAGGTATTAACCTGAAAAGAAAAAAAAAACGCCCATAGGTTCATTTGGTGTAATTACATCTTTCAATCTCACTTTCCTTTTCATTTATCCTAAATTCCTCGTGAAACGATTAATATCAAGAACAGCCTGGGAAATATGAGTCTTCAGAAAGAATACTATGAGTGTTATGGCAAGTATATTCTTCACACAATTACAATATTTTGTCGTTGTTGTTTTTCTTGTTATTGACTCTAATTGTTTGAAACATCTATCGACTTCACCGAACTAACTTACCTTCACTCCTTGTAAAGATGTTAAAATTTTGGACGTTTTAATTACATATTAGATAAGAATAAAAACGTGTTGTTATTTTTGTTGTTGTTTTTAGTTTCCATTAATGTACAACGGTAGAATAATTTATTGAATTGTTGACTTTTTCATGGGTTCTTATACAAATGACTTAACATTTTTATGGTAGTAAACGTATTTTCTCTGGTAGTCTCACGATTACTGTTGCCTAATTTAACGTAAAATAAACTTTTAACAACTTTCTCTCACCATATTCAAGAACCAAACTACTTTATAAGCGATAATGGCTCAAAACAGTATTAAAGATGTAATGTGTAGTAAAATCCTACTTATACTATGAAACCCTACAATGTTTAATGATGAGAAAAATCTTACGTCGGCTATTTAGTTGACTCCGTAATTCTCCAAAACGCTGTGTTTTTTATTGCATTCAAGGTAAATGAAGCGTCACACTCAAATGGACGAACAGAAAACCCCATGATGCAAAAACTATCATTTTAATATGTAACTTGTTTCTTCTCGATTTAATTTAGAAAAAAACATGTGGTAAAAATACAATCGCAAGGTTTATGTTAATTATATTTATGCATTGAAATATCAGTGTTTACATGTATGGTGTACGGATTTGTAAAGAATGAAAATTTGGAGTTTTACATTTGAGCGGTACCCGCACGTGGGGTAAAGGTCGAAGTCAGAGACCATTAGGGGTCAGGTATATCTGTCCACAGTTTTTGAACTAATGACTAGAGGGAGGGCAGCCATTGTAGTAGCACCTGCCACCACCAGGGCTCTGTCCGGCTATTTGAATTGAAAAATGGGCTTAAATGTCATTTCTATATCGCACACATAACTGAAAGTGCGGAGCGTGTTCAACAGCATCATGCTTCAAACCTCGGATCCACAGCTTGACACACTAACCACTAGGCCACGTCTGGCTCAACAAAAAGTAAAATAAAATATATTTCATTATGACCTCGGGTAAAGTAAATTTAGATAGTAAAATCAGGTTGTCAAAACAGGTAAATTGTTAAGATGCGTTTTTATCTTTTCAGCCTAGTACTTTGTCAGATTATGAAGCGTTTCATAAAAGACAGCCATTAAATGCATTTGTTAAAATATTTTAATGTTTTTCCATACATATAAAAAATAAGCATCGCTTTCAAATATATATTTGTCTCATTTTCTGTTTCAACTCAAAAGCTCCCCAGTGGCACAGCGGTATGTCTGCGGACTTAAAACGCTAGAAACTGGGTTTCGATACCCGTGGTGGGCTGAGCACAGATAGCCCATTGTGTAGCTTTGTGCTTAATTCCACCAAACTCAAAACCTTGTGTCATATTAATAGCTCTTGGTTGTTTTGGAACAAACCCACGTTGGACAATCTGCTGTGTCCACCGTACAGAATCGAGCTCTGGATTTTAGCGTTGTAAGTCCGTAGACTTACCGCTGTCCCATCGAGAGACTAATATATATTTAGTAATAATAATAAACAATGCACAGATTAGAATGAAATGGATATTTTAACCTGAATTATAAATAAGTTAGACAAATAACAATGTTCAGGTAAAATAATTAATGACTTTCACATCACAAGCAAGTCCCCTAATGGATCAACGGTAAGTTTACCAATTTACAACGATTTACAACAGTCCGAGGTTTAACCTCCGTGATGGAGAGAGCGTATAATTAAAGCAATTTATATAAAATCTTAGAAAATATAGACAGCATGACAGAATCAAACTTGAACTAGTGAATGATGGGTAGCTGTATGTAATGAAATATAAATGAAATAAACTTTACTGAAAATGAAGTTAAATCGCATACGATCAGCTGGCGCTGAAAGAAATAAAAATAAAAATAACGACAAGACTTCATATCGAGTTCTGCCTCTCTCAAGACCAGAAACATAAAAACGTTTTAGCGGACAAATATCTGTAAGAATCAGTGTAATCATTGGTTTAAACTGTTATTAACTTAAACACCACTGATTCAACAGGAAATATTAGCTGTTTTAGTTCTTAATTTTGATTTTGTCTCTTATGGTGGTAATAGAGAATGTTTTTTCTTGATCAAACTTCCACTGTCTAAAGAAGAAATGCATGTCAATCTTGATATCTGGGTTTTTCTCTACAAGATTCCATACATATTTTACAGTGTTCTTATAGGTTGAATAAAAATTACATAATATAAAGATTAATAAATTAAACGAAGATGGGAAACAGTCATTTTTGCCCACATGAAAAAGGGACAAAGCATAATTTATAATGTTTAATATAGAACTCAATTCAAAGCCCCTAACTGCATAAAAAAAAACAAGAACCAAAATAATACAATAACACTCGTACCTTATATCTTACTTAAAATACATTTTACCAATATTATTTTTTGATGGTTAATGATACCAGATATATCAGTAGTATGACAGAAAGTACCTACATCTAAACAAATGCTAAAAAGAAATTCAAGGTTCTTTTCAGTTACACACCAGGTTCTAGAAGGCCAACGTTTCTTGTTCTAGATAATTGTGTCAGATTTATAGAAGATTATTTTTGAATGGAGGTTTGTGGCTTACGATGCCTATGTTACAAGATATGATCTAACAGATTAAACAAAAACTCTTTTATTACTAAATACACTATATTTTGATATTTTAATAATTATGAAGTAACGGAGATTTCCTATATTCACTCAACAATAATGAGTCTGCAGGCTTCTAATGAATGATCAGGATTGATGGCTCAACAGTAAGCTTCAAGGCTTGTAATACTAAAGTTTAAGGTTCGATCTCCAAATTAGGCGTTTGTGACAGAATACATTGAATGCCTGGAGAGTAGTTTAAAAACACTTTGGTGTGATTAATCCAGCGTGGTGAGTTGCCTAAGTAGGATATAGACATGCATTTTAAATTACACTTAGCTACGCCCTTTGCAATTAATAGAATAAATCTTTATGTTCGCTAATTTCAATAGGTCTCCTTAACGATCCAGGGTTTTAGGAGGGCAGGGATTACTTAGTTATTGTAACATTTCTGTGGTTGATTGAAGACAGATTAGATTTTGAAAGATTTCTTGTTTACAAAAAAAAAAAAAGTACAAGGCATATATGATGTACAGATGACGTCATTTTTGAGATCAAAGATGCTGAACTTTAACAGTAAAACTCATCAAAGTATAAACACGATACAAAAAAAAACGAAACACTAAAACTGAGATAAAGAGGAAACGTCTAAAACCTTATTTATTTCACAAACGAGATTGTAAAGGTAAAGATAACGGTTTATATCAATTCTGCTCAGCGCCTTGTTTTCGCTTACCTATGAAAAGAATTTACATGGGATTCTGGATCTTTCAAGATCAGAAACAAATCTACCTGTAAACGTCAAACTGTTGTTACGTCTCTGGTCGTTAGTTAATTTTTCTTAAAATTCTTTCCGAAGAAACTTTAGCGATACAAGTCCTTTCTTAAATAAGACTGGTTTATTCTTTCTGAATACAACTTTGCAATACACTTAATTTCCACAGTCACGCTATAACAAACGCTATAATTCACAACGAACGACACACGCGCTCGACCCAACACTACGTCTCTATCTCTGTCTGCAGTTCAATTACATTACATTGTTGCAGTCACTTCTAGGCCGTCTTATATAAAAGAATACCGTACATCTAGTAACCTTTCGAGGCTTCAGGAAGGGACGTGAACGTTCGAGAATATGACGTGTTACTAGCGTCGTAACATTGTGTTAACAATTCATTTTATCTCTGAAGCTGATCAGTCTGAAAATCCGGAAATATCTTTACTTCATGTGAATGTAGTACACCAGTCCTCTGCACAAAGTAAAATTGGACACAATACAACTATCCCATAAAATAGTGTATAGTTTCTGTGATCGAACCCTGCTACAGAAAATAGCACCTGTCGCATGTAGTTGTATAATTGCAACTAACTTACACAGGTGAAGTTTCATGTGTTTCTGTTATTTTTTAGTGCATTATATCATTATTCCTTTCAAGATGTCATCATCCTAAGATACAGCTTGTTTCCAATTAACTTGCACACTTAGATATCCGAAACTCAGTTGAAAATTACCTTCGTACTACGTGATAAGATGCGTTTATTTTGGTAAATTAGATATCCTAGAATTTATGTTTAATTGTAGAAATTGTAAAATTAAGCTGATTTGCTCAAGGATCCAGTTAATAAAAGTGATAATTAAGTTTGTAACGACATTTTTTAATAACAGACAAATTTAGCTAGGCCTAAAAGCAGAGTTACATAAGGTAATAAAGTCATAAGATGTTGTGTTCAAGGTTGTAAGAGAAATTATAAGAGTACGTAACATGTATTTTCGTTGTCACTGTTTAGGTCTTCAAAAGACGACGAAAGGAAACAACTGTGGCTGTGAAAAACTAAAAAAAAAAAAAAGGACTTCACACAAAGGAATAATAGTAAAAATATTTTGAAGAACGGTTCCACATTATTTAGTCAATTTATGTCTTCTATTTATAAAGAAAATACTTGAAATGTATCTGAACATTATCAGAACTTAAAACAGATCTACAACTTTGACCAAACTGCAGTTGTTAAATATACATACAAATTAACGCATGATGTAAGTTTTACTGGGAAATTGTTAGACGGAACAGGTGTGTTGCTATGGAAATATTTAGGCCACTGCATTCTGGTTTACTTACTGAATGGGAAAATACTGCATTGTTTTTCAAGACATTTATAAAATGGTGGGTGAATATTAAGATATACAACAAAGGATTAAGAAAGAGGGATTAAAATATGTTTCCAGTTTTTGTTTTCTCTTAATGATTCACAAGTTGAGTTTCTTAAAAAGTTTCTTCATTGGCTTGAAAAATGGCAAGCGATAGCTGTTGGAAACATGTCTAAGTAAATAAAAATTAAAAACGTTTGATGCTGTTTTTCGTACTAGAATGACCTTTCTCACTATGCTGAAAATTTATACTGGAAGTGCATATTGCTTGGAACATTTCAGATGGAGTCGAATAGAAGCTCGATTTGAACAGTGCAGAAACGTAGTGGTTGTAACTATAATATATCACTACAACTTATCTGTGAATCCAAGAAAAAACTAAAATTATCTCAATTACTATAACTTAACCCATCAAAATATGGTAACATATTTTTCATTATTTGTCTGCATTATGTTTCATACAGTGATATTCTGTTACTGAGCTCTGTGCTGTTGATACCGAATTTGCTCAATAATCCATTAATGCTATTATTGATTTTTCTTTAAATCAAGATATCCTGAACAATATATTAATATTTCACATTTAAACGGAAACTGATATGTAGCACATGGCTAAGTGTAATTATTACAGATAGCACATTAACCATTGGGAACATTTTGTGTGGTCGTGGTGATATCACACATCCAACAGAAATTGTTGTTAAAATAGGAGTAATGTTTTATGCTGTATTTCAGCATCTTAAAGCTGAAAAAGTCGAAACTATTTTTGAGTATCAAAAATCAACTTTTGATGTTTTAAACATCACATCCCTTTTTGGACCAAAAAAGTTATTTCTAGCATGAACTTTTATTGTGAATTATGTGAAAAGTATGTATTTATATAAAGTTATTCAAAAATCCAAACTAGACACAAGTACAATTTCTATTTTTAAAAGCATTACATTTGTTTTCGCTCCCAAGTGGCTCAGCGGCAGGTCTAAAGACTTACAGCGCCAAGTACTGGGTTTCAATACTCATTGTGGGCGCAGCACAGACAGCCTATTGTATATTTGTGCGCTAAACAATAAAAACAAAACATTTACTTTTAATGGTAGTTTTTGATTCAAGCTAACTGAATCAAGTAGTATAACAAACAAAAAGTTAAATAAGTACTTTATGGGTTTTTAATAATTACATATTTTATTTTAGGAAATTATAATTTCTAAATCAGATGTGTTTACTTTAATGTTGCAAAAATGCTTGATAATAAAAATTGTATTTGATTTTGAACATCTTCTATTTCATTTGTATATTCGTTAAGCATGAATGCATACTCTGTAACATAGTCTATTCAGTGCGTTCAA
This sequence comes from Limulus polyphemus, assembly GCF_000517525.1. Classification (NCBI taxonomy): domain Eukaryota; kingdom Metazoa; phylum Arthropoda; class Merostomata; order Xiphosura; family Limulidae; genus Limulus; species Limulus polyphemus. The sequence continues at coordinate 56,048 of NW_013667182.1, forward strand.
GTATAACTTTTATGTATGAATTAAGTTCAAATGCAATGTAAGTTGTTTTTCTTTCTTTTTTTTACGCATGCACAGAATCATGTTTTGTTTTGTTTCTTCTGTTCGTATTTTTTTCTAAAATTCACCGTCCTTTACTTTTTGTTTGATGTTAAGCACAGAGCTACACAATAGGCTATATGTGCTCTTGTCGTTTTGTTTTGAATTTCACACAAAGCTACACAAGGGCTATCTGCGCTAGCCGTTCCTAATTTAGCAGCTAGTCATCACCACCCACCACCAACTCTTGGGCTACTATTTTACCAACGAATAGTGGGATTGACTGTCACATTATAACGCCCCCATGGCTGAAAGGACGAACATGTTTGGTGGGACGAGGATTCGAACCCGCGACCTTCTGATTGCGAGTTAAGGGCCCTAACCACCTGGCCATATGTGCTCTGTGCTCTTTCAACCGCGGATATCAAAACACAATTTTTTATCGCTATAAACCCACAGATTTAACAATGAGCCAACGGAGGTATATTTAAAATGGAAATATATTAATATACGTGTATGTACATACGTATTCAGTTTCATGCTAAATAACGAAACAGTAAAAATTACATGAATGAGCTCTTTGAAAATATACCGGTTATATTTTTTACATTGTTTAAGATATACTTTGACAAATACTCTTTGAAGTTATTCGCTCTGTGGGACAGCAGTAAGTTTACGAACTTACAACGCTAAACTTCAATGTGGCTTTACTCTAAAAAAAAACAGACAAAGCTACATGCATAAATTGCAAAGAAATTTAGAAAAAAGATCACTGAAATAAATATACTAACATAAAGATATATTTTATGCTAGTTATTAAAGCGTAAAATATGATAATATTAAATCATTATAACCCATAAAGCCAAAATACCCAAATAAAGTAAAATACTTTGAAACAGCTTCATATAGAATATCAATCAAAATAAAAACCAAGTCATACAAAGAAGAAATGTATAAGAAAAAAGGAATTGCAGTTGGAAATCACTTATTAGCCAGAACGGTTATCACGTTTTATTTTCTCTTGGATTGATTTTAATCAATTCAGTTTTAGTTTATCGAGTTATTCAATTTTCATCGGTGAGGTCTTCTACTATCATGCCCACCGGTGGATCAGCCACAAATTTCTGGACTTACAATGCTGAAATCCGATATTCGATTCCTCGCGGTAAACAGAGAACACATAGCCCATTTTTTTAGCTTTGCGCTAAAGACGAACAACAATAACACACTAACATCATTCAGGAAATTAATAATAATTAATTAAAAAACGATCATTCAATAAATATTCCAAGGTATTATGACTATAAGGATTAACATGAGAACCTTGTAACGTCTTCTATAGCTAGAACTTTGCTGTTAAACCTCCTAAAGCTGTCGTTAGTTTGTTGCTGTTGTTGTACCCATAATCGTCATTAATTTTGAACTTATAAAATAGAGAGAAAGCAGCTAGTCAAGAGCACTCATTACCAACTCTTGGGCCACTCTTGTCTGACCGAATAGCTGGATTTGACCGTCACTCTTATAGCACACCCACAGTCGTAATGTGCGGAGTGCGTTTTTGCGACAAGCGGTTGCGAACCCTGAACCTCCAGATTCACAGTCCTAGCAAGCTAAATACTAGACCACGACCGGTCCACAAAAGTTGTCGAGAAGCGATAATAGACAAAGAAATCCTCATATATTTTGTACTAATAATTGATTAAAATCAAGTCTATATACAAATAATAATAATATGGAAAAGTTTGATTAAATGTAACGATAAAAGGGTATAAGAGTAAACATTTTCAGTTATTCCTTAAGAAAAAGTATTAAATGCTTTTAAGTTTTCAAAATGTTTTGTATGATTTCCGTCAGACACAATGATAACACCTATAGACATTATCAAGAAAAGTACTACTCCATTTATCAGTAAATGATTGTTTTATTATTTCAAAGCTCAAAAATTTCTTGTTTCAGACAAACTTGAACATATATTTTGGTACTTAATTCTACATCGCTGTCAAGTTTATCTGCACTTTTGTCGATATTTTCATAACTGATAGAAAGAAGCTAACGATTCACGTTGCTGCAAATGGCTATCAGCAGCACAATAAACAATAAAATGGATTAGTTAAGCAAGCAACCTAAACTGTGGTTTCTCAGCCGATTTAGGTGTTTGTAATATTTGTTCTTCTTCTACCATTTCTAGTGGCATTATATTGAGGTTTTAATGATCTCCTTTATGTGTTTACTTGTTCGTATTTGAAAATTACAGTGCAGCGTTCTATTCTTTTCTTCTTGATCTGAGTAAACCTACGACGATTTATAGAGAATCTTATAATTACGTCCTCTCTCTTTTTTTTTGGCGTGGCGTAGCGGCTCCTAGAATGAGTTTTTTGTTTTGTTTTTGTCTTTTTTTTTCTCAAGTACAAACGTTTAGCTCGTAGCTCCGTCATTTCTTGACCGATTTGAGATCTAATTAATTTTGGAATCAAGAGGTCAAACTCTTTCGATTGATATATTTGATCCCGCCCAAGGGTCTCATAGATTAATACTCTAATCCTGCCTAAAATAATTTCAATTTGAGGGTAGGCTGGTAAAGATTCTGATGAATAATGAAATGGAATCGGGTATACGCGTGCCCCACGCTTGGTATTGCTGGCGTACAAAAATATAGCTAATAAAAAGGGAAAAAAATGTCTCATAGATTAATTTACTCTAATCCTGCCAAAAAGAGTTTCAAGCGCCGCGGATATTGAGGGTTCCCTCTTGTTTTTACTTACAAAAACTTGTTACTTGAAAGTCTACAGAAACACTAACAGTATACTCTACTATATCCTGTACTATACATGTTATTAATTTTGAATCTTATATCAGTAAAAATTTCCTGATGCATGATGGTGCTTCGTAATTGTCTAATAGAACGACGCTAAGTTTCAATCATTCACATTGATGCAGAAATTTAAAAAACTTTGAACATTGTTCTATAACCTTGCCAGTCATTAACTAATTCCTACTCGTATATATGTAACAAATTTAAACAAATAAATTGTCAGCCTTATGAATATATCGTACACTGTATGATAATAAACACACAAAAACTGTTATGTGAACTTATTCAATGTTATTCTGTGGTATTCAACAGACATCCACAAAAATCAGGTTCAACAAATGTTATACATATAATAAATTGAACACGGATAACAACAAGGAATCAAGCAGACAGAAATTAACAAATAAAATCCTATATTTATTCACAATGGCTACTTATACATTAACAAAACTGACCAGCTTAATGTATATTTTATGCTATTGGATGTTGGTGTGAATAAACTTAGACAAAATTAGGAGAGCCAAGGTAAGAGCAAAATAAAGAGAGATAATTCGGAGAGAAGGTAAAATCAAGAAAGATAATTGTGTGGATAACATACATGTGTAGTCAGACCAAGATCCTAATACAGTATCCCACCATCCTCATGCTACATACTTCATTCACTATTTTATATACACATTTCTAAACATTTCTGTATTATCTATTTGAATAGGCGAACTTCCTAAAAGCCCATATAGAATTTTTTACACGGTAGTTTGATAAATAGGAATCAAAGTTGCAGTTTTTTACTCGCGTACATTTTAGTACATGTTCACAGCCTTGCGACTTCCAGTCAACACGTATTTGATCATCTAAATGCAGAAACTGTATGAATGTGTGTCTACATAATACATAATAAAGATGTATTCTGTACTAGTTAAGAAAGTGTGAAATATAATGATATTAAATCATCACAGTTTTAAAAACAAAATATGCAACGAAAGTAATAAAAATACCTCGCTTTTTGAAATAGCTTGAAATAAAATATCAATCCAAATTTAAAAGCAAGTTATGGGGGTGGCTTCTTTTCTAGCTTTTTCTCTGAGAAAATCAATGACAGTGAACTAAATATTTAACTAAAATCAAATTAAGGTGAGTAAATTATATAAAATTATATAGTATATATTTTTACTGCAGTCAAATACTTATTTTCTAAATTGACAATAACTTCATGAGAAAGAGATTTTAATTTGAAGTGCAAAACAAAACGCTGAGCTGTAAATACTTAAAAGTAAACCAAAAACAGCTCACAAAAAAAAGTGCGGCCAATAAAAAGAAACTGCATCTAAAAGATGTGAACTCAAAATTGGTGGACAAGATAGTGCAGTAATGCTGTTGATGACAATAAAAGTTTTAATAATGACAATTCGAGTAAACATTATGTTGCAGACTCCTAAGTGAAACACGGAGGATGATAACACAATGTTTATCTGAATTGTCATAACAACATCAAACAAACATATATATATATATATATATATGCGCCATTCTTTAAATAGTAAATTACATAAGCAAATGAAAGCGCCATGTTATCTTATTTAATTGTATTAGTCCACTCGTTTTGGAATATTTATCCATATTTATTGAAAAAAAGGACATTGCTCCGCATTTTGGGTGCGTTATAAGAGTGACAAATGAATTCCATTATTCAGTCAGACAATAATAAATCAAGAGTTGGGGGTGGGTGCTGTTGACTACCTGTCTTCCCTGTAGTCTGTCACTCTAAAACTAGGGAAGGCTATGCACAGCTAGCCTCTTGTGTAACTTTGTGCAAAAATGCTGTTATTAACACATACAGTAATAAATAAGACTATCCTAGCTTTATATGTGTACAATAATAAAACTATTAGATAGTACCTATTGAAACATTAACACCAAATTTCAATTATTTATAGAATGCAAACTTAAAAATAATGTTTGTTTTTTATTCTACTCTTAAATAGAGTTGGGCGTAACTTCCTGAATTGAAAGCTCTGTTGAGATACCTTAAACATTGAACTTTAATATTATCATTGATGATTTTTGAAACAGTTCAATTATTTTATATATAGACTTTAGTACGTCTTTAAACCAATAGCACAATTTTCTGAAGATCCACTTCTTTCCAGGTATTTCACAACAATCGTGGTTCCAACAAGACACACTTTCTCGTTTGTCACGTTACTTGAACAAAATAAATTCCATGTCTGTATAAATGAGGAAACGTGAAAAATAAACTAACATTAGAAAGATTCTAGAACAATTTAACTTAGTGGCTATGCTGTTGTAATTTTTGCCATGTTGCAATCGAGAGCGTCATTTCACAAAAGGCTTGGAGGGGGTGGGGAGCAAAGAAGGCTCAGCTTACGTGGAACCCCAAATTCAACTGAGGCCTTATGCTATGGCGTAATTTGCATATTTGCGTTAATCCGTCTAATTAGAAATGTCTTACAGAAACTGCCATTTGGGGTTTCTCCCCAATCTTGGGTGGGGACAGCCGCCCCTGTCACCCCTCTTTCCAAATGACGTCTCCGACTGCAATACCTATTTACATGATTGCTCATTGATGAACCTATCCAAATTGGGTATCTTCAACATTCACATTGTGATGTAATGCGTTGTTGACTGTCTAACGACAACTTTAGACACCCCATATTGGTCCTGTGAATATTTATTCCTTTTTCCTGGACCTATAATGTGACCATTCGGCACCGCCCACACAGGCAAAATTTTGTTATCCAATATATCTCTATTTTATGCAATAACCCTTGCAAAGTGATAGCTTTTTTTTTATTGAAAAGTAATATTTTTAGGGTGCTCCCCTTTCTATAGGAATTTATCAAATTCCGCAACTCTGACACACCCTATCATTATGTTGTCTTTCTGAAAGGTCCCAGTTTATGTTAGATTGTGTGAAATGGTATAATAGAGTTATAAAAGGAATCACAAGAACACAGTACATCTAATTAAATGATTGTATTTTCCCATTTCATGTTAATATTAGTGTGGATAAAGTGAAAACACGAGATAAACTAACCCCGGTCATTATTATCTTTGTGTTTATTTCAAAGTTCAAATACATCATTATTACAAAGCACTGACATATCATACACACACATATCAAAAATGGAGTACTCCCGTCACTTATTAAAGTAGAATATGAAATACATGTTACGTCTCCGTTCGTTAGTTAATTTTCCATAAATTCGTTCCGACGAAACTTTAGTGACACAAGTCCTTTCTTAAATAAAACTGGTTTATTCTTTTTGAATATAACTTTGCGATACACTTAATTTCAACAGTCGCGCTATAACAAACGCTATAATTCAAACGAACGTCTCACGTGCTCAACAATATTCTCTCTGACTGCAGTTCAATTACTCATTACATTACCCCCGTCACGTTCTGACGGTCTTATATATACAAGACTAACACATCTCTAGTAAATGCTAGATCATTCACGAAGGAACAGGATATTTCTAGAAGGACGTGGCGTGATACTAGTCACGTGACCTCGCTGACGCAACTCTGCCCCTCCTTAGTATTGTTCGTCCCGAACAATAGTCACTAACAATAAACCAATAACAATTAACAATAACTTAATTAAATGTATAGAATTACAAACAC
>NW_013667182.1:63540-77196 GCF_000517525.1 Limulus polyphemus
ATTGGTTTCCCGAAGCCGACTTATTGGTGGTATTTTTCTTACACTGACTCCTCAGATGTCCTTGCTCCCCACAGTTCCAACAGTCTTTCTTGGTAGCAGCCTTTACTGCTGTATCGCCTCCCTTGTGTTGAAGTTGCCAGCATTGAACTCTTTTGTGCCCAGGTTTGTTACAGTGCCAATAAAGTCCCTCAAACCTCTCTGAAAGCTGACCTTATCTGGCCTTGAATCCAGATGACTGTACAAACCTTGGTACCTTCGTGCTGGACTTAACGTAGGATTCAAATTCGAGAGCTCTGGCCATTGCATCCTGCATGGTAGAGGGGTGTGCTTGCTTAACTTGTATCTTAAGTTGTGGACTGTCTAAGGCATCTACAAACGGATCCCTCAGCAACAATTTGAGGAGATCGGGTGGTGCAGTTGGGTAGGCCTTGTGTGCCATGCTTTTTAGGTCCTGTGCCAGCTCTTGCAGGCTCTCTCCTTTAGCACGGACTCTCGTCTTCAACGTAGCCCTGTAGACTTTCGACTGATTTTGGGTTCCGTACCTGAGTTCTAGAGCCGACACCAGTGCTCTATAGTTGTGTCTGTCGGCTGCTGACAACTTTCCAAGTATTTCCAGTGGTTATCTCTTCAAGCTCGTTGCCATATATACTGATTTCTGCTCCTCTGTCCATCCGTTCATCTCTGCCAGGAGCTAAAATTGTGCTCTATATGCTTCCCACGGTGCCTTCTCATCAAATTCCTGTGGCTTCCTTCGTACTGGATCACTCCTATTACTGACATTCATATCTGGGATGTGACTTCTAACGGGATTCCCTGCAGCTAAACCCTAATGCAGACATATTCGCCCCAGACAATGACAAGCCCCTTCCAGAACTTAACCAAACGATGATTAATGTATCCCCTTGTGTAAAATACAATAAATCGTCTTTTATCGTATCTAATTCGCTTTTAAATTTACTAATGTTTTCCATTTGTGCTTCTTGCCACTGTTGTTGACTTTCCTGTAACTGTTGGCGACTTTCTTCCTGTTTATTTTCTTTCTCTTCCATCCACTGCTGTAGTCTCTCTTTTTGTTCATTTTCTTTCTCCTCCAACCACTGCTGTAGTCTCTCTTCTTGTTTATTTTCTTTCTCCTCCAATAGCTGTTGTAATCCCTCTTCTTGTTTCTTTTCTTTTTCCTCCAAAAACTGCTGTAATCTCTCTTCTTGTTTATTTTGCTGTTCGAGCTGCCACTGTTGCAGGTTTTCTTGCAACTGCTGTTGTCTCTCTTCTTGTTTCTTTTCTCATTCTTCTTGTTTCTTTTCTTGTTTATTCTCTCGTTCTTCTTGTTTCTTTCTTTTTCCTCCAACAACTGCTGTAATTTATCTTCTTGTTTCTTTTGCTGTTCTTGTATTGCTGCCATCAAATATACTAAGCTGTAGTTTGATTTTCCGCCTCTCGTTTCCATTTTTTGTCCCACTCTCTGACACCAATTTGTTACTCCTCCGTCGTTACTTAATTTTCCGTAAATTCGTTCCGACGAAACTTTAGCGACACAAGTCCTTTCTTAAATAAAACTGGTTTATTCTTTCCGAATACAACTTTACCGATACACTTAATTTCAACAGTCGCTCTATAACAAACACTAGAACGTCTCACGTGCTCGACAATACTCAGTTCAATTACACAATATCTCTGTTGTCCCGTCACATTGTGAACGTCTTATATATACAAGACTAACACATATCTAGTAAATGCTAGGGCATTCTTGAAGGAACAGGATATTTCTAGAAAGAAGTAGCGTGATACTAGTCACGTGACCTCGCTGACGCAACACTATGAAGACGCTTGTTGAGTCTAACTCAAGGCTTTAAAACTCTCGTGAAATGTCCCTGAAATTGAATGTCTGTTATGAAACAATACGTAAACATCTAAAGTGTTATGTTACATTGATACTTATATTTTTAAAACTAAAATTCTATAAACTTTATATGTATTAAATGAAAAGTGAATACTACAGGTGTATTTCTTTATTTGTAGAGTGTATTGGTTTAGTGGCATATTTTAAGTTTTCCAAGTGATATTTATTTTTTTATTAAACTAATTATTATTTTTCAGATAGAAAATGTAAATTACGTATCACAAATATGAAGCATGGAGAAGTCTACGTGTAATTACGGAGGCTATATGAAATATCAGTAAATATAAAAAAAAAATTCAAAAAGTCTTTCTACACTTATACATTTCCTTATCCTGAAGGTAGTTATTACTAAATAAAAGATTTGTGATTAGTATGTTTTCGTGTAATTTGAAAAGCAGGTCTTCAATCAACTTTTATGATTCTTGTACTGAACAAATGGTTGACACTTGCATTTATTTAGTTACTCTGTATGTAGATTTATTTTCTTAGATAAATGAGTTACTGCATGTACATTTATGAAACATTATCAGTTATTTCATTAAACTTTCCTTGAACAAATGAGTTTAATTAGAAATGTAAAGTTTTTTTTATTGCTTTATTGATGTACAAGTTTAGTATAATTAAAATCTCTAATTCAAGCATTCACTTTTAGTTGCATATTTACTAAATAATTGACTTGGTGAAATTACTTGACAGTATGGGTTTTTAAGTTTGTTTGTTTTTTAAGCACAAAGGTACTCGATGGGATATTTGTGCTGTGCTCACCACAAATATTGAAACCAGGTTTTTAGTGGTGCAGGGCTTCATACTTACTTCTTTGCCACTGGAGGGCAGGGTGTTGTCAGGAGTTATTTTATGTTGCTTATTCACAAATCAGAAGAGTGATTGATGACCTTGAATTTTAAAACCAGTAAACTACTACACTTTGTTGTCCAGTGGTTGGTATTCCTTATATTGGCTTCAAGAACCAGTGTTTTTAGATAATTTTCGTACGAGTGATATGTACTTGTAAGATATGGACCTGAAATATAATTTTCAGAAATAATTAGAGATTAACACAGATAACTTAATCCCAATTAGACTGTGAAAGAAAAGAAAACTGTGAAGTTGTTTCTGTATATATAAACACAGAAAATTTGGGTTGTAAGTCATGTTTTTCTTCTATTTTTTTCAGACTTTAGGACTTTTACAGATTTTAGTAATGTTGCTTTTGCTTTACGAAGTACATTTTAACTAATTTGAAGAGGTTGATAAAAAAAAATGTTTTATGTACCAGCTGTTACTGGTCTTTGGAAAGCTTTGAAAATTGTTACAATACTTGAAAAATTGGACTTTACTGTCAATCTTTAATATAAATCTGTCCTCTAAAAATATGCCAGTTTTTGTCATAGGATATGTAATTTTCTCATTCATAATTTTTTCTTTTATCAAATTCTTCCTATGTAACCCTAAAATCAGTTTCACAATACCCTTCTTTCTGGATATTGAATGAACTCTCAGTGATATGCATAGTGGTGTCATGTTTGAGTGGATGAGTGTTTGTTTATCAGTCATTTTTATAGATTCATTTAAACCTCATGTTATTTATTAATCAAATTAATGAGGAAATGTGATTTTAGTTTGCATTGGTAACTACAAATGTGGTTGCCTGATTTAGACTCATAATACAGAGTCAGCTTTGAAAAATAACATGAATTCTAAAATGTGTGTAGAGAATATTGCTAATAAAAGTAAATGAATTAAAAAATAATAATAAATTTTTGAACCTTGGGAGGCTCTGATCTAGTTGTTCAGCCCATATGTTGTATAAGTTGCCGTTCAGATCAAAATACCAAATGCAGAACAAAAAAGTGGTAGAAAGATCAACTAAGTTTTACGTATTGTTGGGATTTGTATGCTGTAGAATCAGTTTACCATATGATTTAATTAGGGGTAAATTTCAGCTAGAATGATACTAATATTCTAATACTTCTGCATGCCAGGTCAGCTAATGTGTACTTTGTATTTTCACATTTGTGAAAAAAAGGTAATGTGAGTGTGTTTAAATGTACCTCGTGTGATATGCTACATTTTGAAGCATGCTCTATAAGTTTCATTTAACATTTATTGGAAAATTACTGTACAGTTTGTGTTATGCAAATGATAGAACCTATATAGCTGTGTACTTACTACTGTGATAAACTTATCTTTTCTCGCCTTTTTGTTACTGTAATCAAGAAAAGCTGGAATATAAGTATTTTGTAATGTACATGTATTCTCTAGCAAAGGTGTAGAAATACACTAGTAAAATATAATTACATATCTCTTAAGATATAGGTGATTGTTTTGGGGAATTTCAGGAATTCCAAGCTAATTAGATGAAAAAAATATCATGTCTTATTTTCTCTGTGAAAATACTTATATGCAAATTCTGTTGCACAAATTATGAAAGCTGTAAAGATGAAGAACACAGATTTATGTCTAAGAAAGCATTTATCAAATTAACAGTTATATATATTTTGAACAATACAATACGTAAAGAGTTTATCTAAGGTATTTCACCATTGTACAATTTTTCATGAATCAAACATATCAGGAGTTGGACCACTTTTATATTTATGTCAAAAGAAACTATTCATTTCTTGAACTATTATTGAGAGGTTCCTTCAGTTTCCATCTGGATTGAAATTATCCACCTAGAATTAGTTTGTATTATTCCTTATGCTTCTATACAAGTACTGTGCATGAAATTTTAACATTTTCAGTATTTTTTCCATACAAGTTAAGTACCCTTAGGTTAGATTGGAATTTCAAAATGAAGTAAATAGAAGAAATTCTTGTTCATTGTGTGTAACTCTCAATAGGATATTCTAGCATTATTTTATTAGTTGCAAAATAATATATATACTACGTATGTATATCATTAATGATTTATCCAAAGTAAGCTAACTATATGTAGATCAGAACTAAAGTAACTTGCAGTGTAAATTAATGAAGCCATTTATATTTTATAAACTGACAAGAAGTACATAATGTCCTAAATCAATACAAAGGAAAATTAAAACTTGTAATTATTAGAATGCTTTGAATCAACAGTAGAGTATGCTTGCTATTATTAATTTTGGTCATTATCCAGTAATATGTCGGTAAGATTTAAGTTAGTCCCAAATCCGTATACTAAACTATTAATATGAAGTAATTTTCATAAGTGAAAAAATAATAATGAGAATAATAAATTATTAAATAATAATTGTTTTAAACATTAAAAATATTCATGAAACTAACTTGAAATATGATAATTTTAAAGCATTAGATGGTAAACAAATTTAGAGCTGGATGATTTAATCAGTATAGTGGATTACCTTTGAGCAGCAGTTATATCAATTACTGTCACATAAACTAACCAACTAATTGAAATTAGTGTTTTTGGTTATTATTTCAACTACTGGTTAATCAGAATCATGATTAGATTGATTAATCTAATTAATCTGAATTAAGAGGTGTGTGAGACTAGTAGTGTTAGTAATAGAAGTGTTTGAGGTAGAAAACCTAAACTCCAAAATTTATGTTAAGTATCTAAGGGTATGTTCTTTACAAGATATAATGGTCAAGTACAGATCTTGCCAACAACCTTGCTTTAAATACAGCTGTGAATGCTCCCTCAAGAACAGCGAGATATAAATTAGTACGAAATGGCCTTGGATGTAAAGGTTAAAACATCACTACTGAGAAGAAGTAACTAAACCAAGAAGGTTTAAATGACTATCAAATCACAAACAGTGGAATGAGCAAAGGTGGAGATGTGTGTTCTACAATTACAGACACGTTCAAGTTTGAACTGTTTGGCAATAATCCATGACTGTTTGTTTGACAGTGAAGAAGAGAATATTATCACAGTCAACTTACAGTGAAGTGTGGTGGGAGATCAGTCTGTATCTCAGACAGTGGTGTCAGTGCTCTACATGGAATTGATGGCACCCTGACTGCTGACAAGTAGACAGTTTCTGCACAAGTTTTCCACAAAGGAACTAATGGAAAACTCAAACATGGCTTAATGTGCAAAAATTCTAGGTTTGAACATTCTTGAGGCTGTATAAGCTCAGTATGCAAATACTGAGAGAATTAAAATGCAATCAAACAACTTGGCTAAATTATAAAGGGTAATACAGGACATTTGAAACAATGCTCCACAATCATACATTAACAAACTGTATGGCAACATGTAAATAATATAATATGCTCTATATAAACCAAAGGGCGTGCATACAAAGTTCTGCTGCATCATACTAATTCTCACTTATCGTTTATATTTTCTATGGCAATGTTTTGTGTTTTTAATTGATTCACTATCTAGTAGCCATTACTCGTGGGTTATGGCTCCTGTATGTGTATCACTTATGTTCTTAATTATTCCGTTACTGTATGTACTGTAGAGATTCTTTATGTTTCATGTATTATTTGTTCTGATTATCGAACTGTATTGTGTTGAAATTATATATGAAAAGGGCTGAATAAAATATATGAAATCACTAGAGAAAGTAAAGAACGATCTAATGGACTTACTGTATCTTGTCCAACTTTAGTGCACTATTGTTTGCTACCAGGTATATTGTAATTTGATAAAGACAAGGTATTATTTCCATTGTTTAGGTTTACAACTCTTGTATTTCTCTGTTATCAGCAAATCGATTTTGGCGCCATTCATCACGTTTTAAGCTGCAAGAAAATGCAGTGAATTTTATCCTAAGTTCATGTGAAGACTGGTCTTTGAATAGTTTATAGAGAGCTTTCAGTTGAAAGATTTGCTCAAAATCTATCTGAAGCGAATCCAAACATCACGTACATATAATGTTAAAGATATCTAGGGCCGTAATTTCAGAGAACTTCAGAAGGGAGTGTGAGTCAAGTTGTGTCAAGATACAAAACACCATCTGTTTCAAAGAGCATAATAAATGAGAAAAATTGTACAATTGTTACATTTCTAATGACCACATGCAAGAGTCCAAAAGAAAGTGATCACTGCCTTGAAGAGTGACAAAGACTTCAAGGAATTCAGGTACATCTACATCAATGTAACTTTAAGAACTTTAAAAAAGTATAGTCTAATCAGTTGGTGTTTCATGTAGAATCGTAAAAAAAGTGTGGAGCAAATGTTATCAGATGTTTACTAAAACATGATAACTGAGAAGATATAAATCTTTCTGAGCATTCGTGATTACATCACATATCAACCTACTGCATTACCGGGATAGAGTGGAAAAGGATGATGTGTGGAAAAGTATCTTTTTTATTAATTTGTAAAGAAAACTTCGATCAACTTATATATGATTTTATAATATCCTGCAAAGTCAAGGTGGGGGGGGGGGCGAACTGACGCTCCTGAAGATAATTTTGATTTACGGTTCTCATCCCACTATAAAAGAATGCAGTGAGATCTCGCGTCTATAAAATCTGTTTAATTAGAAAATTAACCTTGAACTGAAAAGAGCAGTAACAGTTGATAAAGAATAATGATCCAAGTTGATGAAATCCTTAACGGGAGAGGAAGGGTGTGATGTTGAGGGATTTAGGGCTAAACGGTCAATTTGCTGTATATTTAAGTAGTCAAGTGGAGGCTACAAGAAATAATTAGAGTAGGCGTGAAAACTGACTGACTTTTATGTATATGCAAGATAAGATCAATTGATTTTTCGCATTTACCTCTGTTATTTGCATACACATTAAACTGTTTAACTTGTGAAATAATAAAATATAAATAAAAATACGCATTTTACATCTGATGTCTTTTAAAGAAATATTCAAAAATTTCATAGTTTATTCCTCTTGTATGTCGAAACGTAAATAAAATTTAGTTTGTTGTACAATAAGATATATAAGAGCAGAAAATTATTAATTGTAATTTGGTTAATAAACAATATGCACTAGTGTAGTGGTGTTTAAAAACAATTGTATAATGTAATGCAACTTTATAATTGCAGAACAAACCGTTTCTCTTGTCGATTTAACATTGCAAGACGTTTGAAACAAACTTGTTTTAGGCGATTTTCCATTAACAATTTACAATAAATGAAAATAAATTCGGAAAGCTATTTTCTAAGAAGTAATAAACATTAAACAATTAAATGTGTATTATCAAACGATGCAGGATTTTACTAATAAAGAGGAATGTAATTTCACAATGAATCCAGTATTTTAATCAAACCTATTTTCTTCATTAATTCAGTATTGAACCCACCTCGCTTAGCTTTGGTTTGTTATAAGCTTTTCTGATCGCGCCTTCAACAAACGAGAATCTTAAACGTGTTACGTCACATTTCCGAAGCATGTGATCATGTATATTAGATTATTCATGATTAATTTGCATGTTCTTTTTCACGTGTTTCTATCCATTTAGTGGTCCCCGAACTCGCATTTCCAAAGGATGACACAGCACTTAGCTCAATGTGACTTTGCTCTAATACATACCCCATCTAGTGGTGAAACATATATATCTAAATTACATATAGGCCATTTAGATTAATATAAATATGCTTTATTTTAAGTATGAACTTCTATCTTTATACCTGAAAAAAGTTTGTATTCTATTCTAAGGTTTAGAAATATGATAATATAACTGATTTTATATATTTAATGTATATGTGCATGTATATATTAATATTATTCCTATTGTTTGAAATTGTTGACTTTACCCAATAATTATATGTGATGCCATCTATCATACTATTTGGAAAATCATATTTATTTACATTTTTTTTTATTATTTACTTATGGAAATATTTATATTTGATGGCTATTTTAGAAGCACGATGGAGTAATATTTTAACTAAATGCAATTTAAATAAATCTGTAATCCAACCATTGAAATATAAACTTGTAAATGGTTTATTATATTTTTATTCGTATTTGTTTGGCACCCCATTTGCTCAGCGGTAAGTTTGAAGGCTTATAAAGATAAAAACCAGAGTCTGATACTTCTGGTGGGCGCAGCATAGATAGCCCAGTGCTCTTTAATAACAAACGAACAAAACAACCATATATATTTATCCATAATACATTTTCTTGTTCTGTCAGCCAAGGCGTTTGATACCACAGCAATGCATTTGTTGTGTCGCATACAAGTAGCATTTCAGAAAGTTTGGTCAAGTGATTAGTATGTCGAGTTGCGGATGAAACTATCCAAGGTTCGAGACATGATGTCGACGAACACTTTCCGCACTTTCAGCTATTGACAGGTTACAAAAGTGGCAGTCCATTATTTGGTTCAAAAAGCCGATAAAATATCTTGTGGCGGTGGGTTGTGTTGTCTGATTGCCTTTCATCTGGTCAGTAGTTAAAAATTAAGGACAACTATGCCTGATCCATTGGGTTTTTCGACTTGGCCTTTTAGATCACGTGCACAAAAGGTGCCGTTTAGATTGAAAATTCCAGTTCTGAATGTTTTGGCTCATATCGATCTATTCTAGTGGATGGATTTCGGAATTAAATGATAGACTTTTCTGGTTATTATTTGTACAGATGAAAATTAAATCTGATGTTTTGTTTCTACATACCTGTGGTAAATTGAAACGATAATTTAATACCACGAGAACATACAACATAATATATTTTTTCATTATGCTTATAAATCGTTGTTTGCCAATTTATTGTTATATTAGTATGATGTGTTTCCCTACACAAGTATAAACCCATGATTTAAAATCCATAAAGTATATACTAACTATAACAAATGTGGGAAATCCTTTGCAGTCAAGCATGAACTTCATGATGAAGGTAAACCATATTTTGTTTTAACAGCACAGCGCTTAATAAACCATTCCAGTTCAACACCACCATACTTACATTAAACATCTTTATTTTAACCCTGTAATTGTAAATTAGTTACAACGTTCGAAATTCCAGTGTTCTTGCTTGATCTTTCTATCCAGGAATTATGCTAGCTTTGAGAAAGTTTCGTGTTCATACGAGTTAATACTGACACATACTTTGGGTAATTGGCACGTAGAGTGATGCGTAAACATGAATAAATAAATGGGAGTCAACTTAGTTTTTGTTGTTTTTTTTTTACCCATCAAGAAGAAAATGCAAGTTGCCACACTATAGTGTATGAAATGAATACCGTGTTATTGCTGTAGAAGCTAAAGAGAACTTTTGTCAATTAACTACATATTAAATTATACGAGGACTACAAGATGCGTGCAGAGGCTGAATGATAGGTTCAATAACATTAGAACTTTCCAGTATCATTATAGGTGATTTTTATCTCTGTCACGTTGAATACCAGACTCGCGAATTCGCAAAGCACAGGTGCCTCAAATGAATGATGTTTATCGTGTAAACTTTGCTTAAGTAAATAATAGCTACAATCTAGGTCATATATCAACGTAAGAAATCTCATAAGAAAACAAGGTAATCAAATCAGAGCTGCAAAACAGGTTGTTACACAAAAATTAGATCTGTAAGGATTTAAACATTTTCATTTAAGTATGAAAACGTATGGAGTGAGAGATAAAATGAAATAACCAATGATCTGAGTTCATTTCTCCTTAACAATGTTACAGTGAGCTTGTCAATTTAAATCTATAGGTGAAAAGATCGTGGAACTAACGATTTATTACGTATTTGTACGTAATACAATGAATTAAGTAGCAACATAGCAATGCATATTTATTCTATTTTTTATGTCTAATGACACGTCTCGACGGTCATTGCTAAAACTTCATAGACATTACACGTTTTGTGTTTTCACAGAGCTACATAACATTGGGAAAAATTGATTTTTACTTCACACGTTACTTTATAACTACATTTAAATGATGACAAATTGTGGATAGGCACTTGTTCTGTATACTTTATGGTAGTTCAGCGGGAAGCTTAAAAGTTTATAAAGTTAAAAATTGGGGATAGGTTCCTGTGGTGATTACAGTGGCGATAGACCGTTCTCCAGCTTTTGAGTTTTAACTAAATTTTGAACGTATAACTTGTATTTGATTTCATATTAAAATACCAATATATATATATATATATAACGTAACAACTGTGTCAAATAGATCGATATACTATGATTGTTTGGACCAAATATGTCAGTAGGTCGATGTAATATGATTGTTTGGATCAAACCCCACGGTGAAAGTAAAAGTGGGTCAACGTGGCATTTCATCGGATTATTTAATCTTTTTTTTACTTCATAGTTTTTTATCTGACTGTGTATAATTCTGTTTACATCTGTATTTGTCTGCCTTTTTTTCTTTACTTCTTTAGGTGTCTATTCCCCCTTACAGTTGTATACGGTTGTGTTAGACATCAGATCCTAGTCCAATTTGTGCACTTAATCAATTTCGAGCATTCACGTTACACTTGATAAAGAACAACTATCTATTGTTATCAGAGAAGTTAAGAACTAGACAGTCTTGCTATATAGAACTAATAAACGGCGTTCTTGGCGTACAGAACCCACCAGCTTGTTTTTATAAATGCTGTCTGACCTTTTGTATGTACATTAATATCAAATGCGTATTTCAGAGCATGCAGAAGCTGGTGAAAGGAAGACGTGCACGCATTACGAGTTCAATTTTCATGGCTAGCCACTTGGCGACATTCTTTTTATTGTTTGATATTGAGATATTTGTTAGTTGAATAATTTGTAATGCCGTTATTCATTTGCCGTCCCTGATGGGTCTGCAGTAAGTTTATGAACTTATACTGCAAAAATATGGGCTTCAATTGTCAGCGGTGGACAGAGCAGATAACCCAATGTGACTTTGCCTTAAAACACAAACCCAATATTCATTTAGTTAAATAGAGGTATGAGGTTATTGTTTCACCATGTTCGTACTGCTTTAGTTTAAAGTGTATATGCCTAAACAAGATGAAAATTAACTATTTGCACAGTTCTGAATTTTTTATTATTCTTTCTTTAATTGTGCTTACTCACCGAAGTCTAATATTAACATTTCATACTAGCCAGACCGTGCGTGGCGCAAGACTACGGCCATATTGGTATTTATTGTTAGGCCTAAAATTAGTAACATAAAACTGATTTATACAAGTGTGAGCTGTGGAGTTTACTTATTTGTTGCGAATGGTTCACTTTTAACGAAACAGCAATAATATGCAAAATAATATTACCGCTGAGTTTCATATACATACAAGTCATTTGATATATTAGCTATTTTAATGTTTATTCTTGGGTTATTTTTTTCGTCATAATAAAAGCAAGACAGGAACGAGGATTTACCGTATTTCATATGCATGAAACTGCCTCTGAATCGTTATTACAGAACATGCATTAATTAAGGGAAAAGCTTAAACATGTACATATTGTTGTAACTCCATTATTTCTTTGGACGGGTTTCTTTAAATTATCTGATAAAAATAATTCAAAGTTCTGTCCACGTACGATAACTAATTAGTTTAGTTTTTTCCTTATCGTTTCTACAAGCTAATTCATGTTGTAACTTGTATGCCTAAGTATACTAATGATACTAAGACTAATGCACAATTAAACTTTTAAAATTTCACGGCTGATCGATCAAGTAACAGAATATATGAGATAAATAACACGAATCCAAATATTTCACTAAATCTTCACTGAAAAATTGAAAACAAAACTGACTCAATACTTATTCAATATCCACCGCTCGATCACTAACTGAAAACAAAATGCACACTATACATCACTGATTTTTGTATTTACAATCTTTTCTCGTCTCTCGGTGTTCCTAAAATTTTCGAGATCTTCCTGACATCAAATTTAGAACTTTTTCTAGGCCTACTCCCACAAACTTATTTAATGTCAAGCGCTCTATAGCTAACGTCTAAATTACATCATAAAAATAAGCTTATAACAATATACTGTATATAATTGTTCGTGTATGTGTGCATACACACACACACACACACACACACACACACACATACATATATGTTCATAAGTATGTGTGGAAAGAACGTTACATTTTCAACATATTAATGCTTCATTTATTATCATTTATGGTTTTTAAACATAATGATATATGATAGTCTAAAACAAACGTTTTGCGAGGTAGATAAAAAGAACAGAGAAGCAATTTATAGTCATACACTAAAAGTTACATTTTAAAGAGAACTATGAGGTAAATCCCGTCTGCAGTTAACATAATTTTCATCGCAAACTTGAGGTCTGTTGGTTTCTAATACTTCGCCAGACTTCAGCGTTTAAAGAATGTAGCATATATATATGTAGGGCGAATCGAAAATCTACTGATATAGAGTATTTAGGCCTAGGGAGGGGAGCATTTGTTAATTAACATAATGTCATGATATAAAGGTCAAATCAAGGTTGATCAAACTTGCATAATTTTATAATTCACCCTATTAAAGTTATCATTTTTGATTGAAAAAGAAAATAAGCAAATGTATGTTGGGTAATATCGTTGTACGCTACTATTTTTGTATAAATATATTTTACCTGAGACTGATGATTTCAGAGATAACATTTGATTGACCTTGATTTGACTTTTATATCATGATGTTATGTCAAGTAATAAATGACCTCCAATATGCGTAAGTACCTACTGTAAGCAGGTTTTCGATATTTCAAACCTACTTCACAACGATAGGAAAAATCAGGACTCTGACTCATCCTGTAAATATATATTGTGTGTATAGAAAATTAATACTTAAACAGTCAAGCAAAATAACATCAAAAGGAAGGAATGCGTTAAAAACAGCAAATCCAACTCTGTGATAAAGAACATTTAAATGAACAAAACAAGCCCAACAAAAAAAAAAAAAAAAAA
>NW_013667182.1:77525-85970 GCF_000517525.1 Limulus polyphemus
AGTATATATATATATATATATATATATATATACACACACACACACACAAACACACGTTTACTAATTCCACTGCACATCAGAGACTATAACGAGCGAAGCGGAACAGAAGAATGCATTATGATTTTTTTTGTAATACAGTGTTACAGTGTAATGTGATTAATTTTAAAGTATTCGTTTTCATGAAAGAATGAAATTTCGATAAGTGATATTGCCTAGAGAGTTAAAGCGAAGACACCATTTTTCTGAAGAATCACCAGAATTGTTTGGTTTACTGTGATCTATTTTTCGATGTAGAGTAATAAAAAAGAAATCTGTAAAACACATATAAATAGCTGATGATGAAAACATGTTCAACTTTTTATGATTATCTGACGTTGTATGGGAGGAACTGTGCATCACGAATAGTGTAAAAAAATTGAACAATAAACATGGAGGTACGAGGTGATTCGTAGAATTACATAAAACGATTTACGTTTGTATACGTTAAATGTGATTATAAAAGCCAGAAGACGTTTGTAATTGACAAAATATATAATATACATATCTTACATAATGTGCTTAATTTCAATGAATTTTACCAACAAAATTACACAAGAGAAACAGTATCCACAACAAAAATGAGCCATGGAAATCATGGTTAATTTTTAATTAGGTTTTTGTCATTGTTAGCAACGTTAGTCTGACTGGTAGGAAATCTTGTAGCTGAAACACACTGAAATAAGTTTCTTTTTATTGAGTAGTATATTAATTCTATTTACTTTTTTTTTCAGATAGATGAGATGTGTATGAGTCTGTTTTTATGTCCAGTACTTTTAACACCGAACAAGAATAAAGGTAGCAACTTGTCTGATAGCTCCAGAAGCATTTGTTTGGATTGTTCAATATTTTTTAATCCTTGTTGTTACCATTAGTATCGGACTTTGGTAGCATGTTCAGGATGTTACACGATATAGTATTTATCAGGAAGAAAACAGTTAGATTTGTAAAGTTTTTGAAAAGTTAAATAACCTTGCGCAAAGAGGAAGTGATTTGTTTTTATATCAATAATTGACTTTAGGAAACGTGGTAGCTTGAAATCGGGAACATACTAGAGTACATTTGAAATATTTTACTGTAAGTTCTACAAGTGATAGCAGAAATGTTTACTTGTAGCCTGAATATAATGTAGAAAAACGTCACATCTAATTTGTTATTAAGATAACATTAAAAACATTTTTTACAGTGGATCGTTTTATTTGCTCGTTTAGTAAGAGTAGGGCCAATTAGAGGGGGGGGGGGGGCAGGAGGTCCATTATTATAGCCTGGGGCCTCGAAAGGTAGAAGTGGCCAGGGCGTCTGTGAGGTCATGAGGTGTATTTTGAGCATTTAACAGCTAGATCGGAGACTATACAACAAAACACTACAGAGATTATTTCTGAAGTATTACATACATATAAAGACAGATTAAAGTTTCTAATGCTGTACTATGAATGGATGTAACTCTGCAGCCATATTGAAATGAATCTATTAAAACATTACATGATACGTGTTTTTTATGATTATTTTTTTAGTATTGTTTGTAATTAAGCACAAAGCTACACAAAGAGCTATCTGCGCTCTGCCCACCACGGGTATCGAAACCCGGATTCTAGCGTTGTAAGTCCGCAGACATACCGCTTTGCCACTGGGGGGGTTATTTTTTTGAGTATGTGATAATGTCAAGAACTGGATTACTTTCTTGTACTATGTAGTTTTCATACAGAGACCAAGAGCAAGTCACTGTAATACTGCTAAGTTGTCTGTAAAAGACACTAACAATACAGCTATATGAAGGACTAATCATACGGACTTATAATACGAGTATATACATTAATTGTTCGTAGGCGATTAAAATGAATTTGATATATATGGGATATATGTTAATTTTAAAGATTATTTGGATAAAGTTCATAACATTTCAGATAACAATGAAGTATTTTGAATTCAAAATTTTATTTCTATATATATTACAGAAACATGTATGTAGAGGGCGTTTACTTATTTAACATACAGTTATACTATTTTCAGATAGATGGACTGATGTGAAAGAAAACACTTCTAATCAGCTGGATGTTTTGCAACTTCTGAACCAGTTTTTCTGAAAGTAAGTAAAATGAAAACTGAATTTCACACTTACGAGTATATTGCTGAAATTTTCAATTTTACGATAAACACATCAGAAAAGTTCGTGCAAGTAATTGGAAGATTGAAGTATCTTCACTTCGTTATTTGTAGCTGTCTAGATAATGCCTTGAACCTTCTTGCTAAGGACATTGGTAAACTCAGAACTGTGAGCAAACTTAAAGAAACAGTTAAGCATATTATAAAGTTCTACTTGGCGACATACATCCCATAACATTAGTAAAACAAATGAAGAAATATATTCAGTTTTTCCCTCCTTACTTGGTGGACAGTTGTTGACGATAAGTTATTAAGTACCTTGATAATGCAGTTAAAACCAAGGAGCATTGTAAATTATCATGGTAGATTCACAGGTCAGCATCCTCATCCATAAATTTATTGTGTGCAAATGATTTGCAGCCAATCTTGTAAGCTATCTCGAAGCTCGAAGGTGACAAACCATTGCTATATGAGGTGTCCCTTTCTTCAAGAAAAGAGTCAGTACTAAGAAGACACTTTGCAATGATCATCCTAACTAACAGCTGGGGTACAGGGCTTGTTGACAATATTTTTCATCCATTGGGGCTATTTGTTTCCATCCTACTCAACTGGCAGCCAATAGGTTCAACTCATAATACGAAGGTCAAACGACCCTGGAGAATATGGGCAAAATGGATCTATGATCATGAAGGTATCTGAGCATTTGTCTAACGTGGATGTAGTACTTATTTTGCGTGATTTGTCTGATTACATTACTGGACACTATGGATCAGATACGCTTTAATTAAAGAAGTCAGGTGGCATTACCGCATCTTTAACGTGGTAGAAAGGACTTTGTGAGCGTTAAGCTTTTCACTTATTATAGATTCTTGTAAACTCAGTTGGGAAGCATTTGACAATGTAACAGGAAAATGAATCGTTTCAGATTGAACCATTGAACTGAACTTGTTGCACTATATCTTTACCTCCTAAAGACGAAGATCTGGTCAGTGTCAACAGAAATGTCGCACTATATCTTTACCTCCTAAAGACGAAGATCTGGTCAGTGTCAACAGAAAAAAGAAAATCGTGGACTGAGAATGAAAACCTAAGTTATTGAGGCACGACTGCCAGTACTAACGGCATTAGAGGAAGCAAAGATCAGGAAAAAGAAATTATAGAATGAAGAATCAAGTGCGGACGTATTCAGTGAAGACTCAGTGTGACACTTAAGAAGGACAGACCAATGATTCAGCTACTTGTGGATAATAAATGTTAGCAATTTAAATAATTTATTTTGTTGCAATTGTTCAGAAATGCTAAATATTGAAATAAAAACCAAAGAACCGTGTAGGAAAAAATTACCTGTATAATTATGCATATGCATTTTAAGTTTATGTAGAGCGAACCTATGGACCCATTGAACCTCCATACCAAATTTGGTGAAGAACCATCTACAGGGGGGGCGAATTATATAATTATAATATTACTGTCTGTTCTATGCCCATGTAACTACTTCGCTGGGTGTGGATGAATCTTCCCGAAGTTGGTATGGCGGTTCAGTAGGTCGATGCGAGGGTACACACAAATTTTAACTTTTGCATTTTGCGGTTTTTACCACTAACTCACTCCTGTGGATGGATCTTCACCAAATTTGGTATGAAGGTTTGTTGGGTCCATGCGGAGATACATGCAAACCTGCGGTTTCGCATTTTGTGTTTTGCAATTTTTATGGGCGTTTTTGCATTTTGTACAATTACATATAAGAAAAGCAACTTTTCATGTCCTAAGATAACCTTTCATTAATCATGAATTTACATAACTTTCGTCCAGGGGACGGGTACTCCATCTAGTTTCCAATAAATTATTATTCCAGCATTTGATGGAAGTACTGGTTGAACCGACAAGATTGACATCCAGTAATATATGTACTTTATGTAATGGGCTATTGGGTTTGTATTGATCTTGCTCACATTGTACGTCAGTTATTGTTCCCCGGTTGGTCAACGGTAAGTTTATAACTTATAATGTTAAACCTCGGGTTCGAGTCCGCCATCCTTCAGTGGATTAGCGGCAGCTTTTTAACTTACAATGCAAAAATCCGGGATTCAATTCCTCGTAATGGACAGAAAGCCCATTGTGTAGCTTTACGGTAAAACAAAGAAACGAAATAATAAAAAAAACTCCTACATATATCGAATGAAACTCAGAAAATGATTGTAACTCTACTTGTAGTTCACATAAACATTTAAATTTTGTTAGTTTTTTGTTTTTCACATTTATTATATACTAGCCGGAGTACCTGCTCGTTGGACAAGTGAAATAAAAACTCGTTTCTAACAACGGATAGAAAAATGTGCATCTATTTTTTTTCTTAACATAATACACACTAAAAGTGTAATAAAAATACATCAAGATACCAAGACTAAAAAGAAAGACATACTGTTTTAAGAATTCTATCAATATGAAATTAGATGGGGGAGGTCCAACCCCACCTCATGATCATCCCATTCTTACATCCACTGTGTCAAGTTTGGTGCTGGTTGATCAAGAAATGTGGAAACGTATAGGGGACAGATACACATACATATTGACGATTATTTATATAGAATCTATACTATAGATACATGCTCATACCATATTGTTTCAAGCTTATATGCATACATGTTTAATGATACGTCCATGTTTGAAATTTCATCTTGTCTATTTTTTATTTTTGTTTTGTTTTTAGAAGCAGAAAAATGTAACTTGAATAAAAGCTGTAATATGGTACTTCGAGATTTAAACTTTTGTGTTTCGCTTACAATCTTATGTGAAGTACTTCCTTGTTTCGTGTGTACGTAATCGTTTTACAATAGTAACTTTGACTGAGTAATTTAACATGCTTCCCGGATGTTCTTAACTTTTTTATTCCTTCTTATATCATAAAAGGAGTTCTTTCTGGGCTCCTTTAAGCAGTTATCAGTAAATCCTTACGTATTGAATAAAACATTCCGTTGTGTGTGTGTATATTACGAAACAAAGTAGTATATCCGTTCAGTATTATGCATGCACATGTGATGTATATGTGTACAGAAACATTACACGTGTGTAGAATACACTAAAGTCTTCATAGCAGAGTTATCATTTTTTTTCTTGATAAAAAAGTTAACATACTTAAGCAACATGTAATTAGTTGTCATAGGAATAACTTGGTTTGTGACGTTTTTATTAGCCTCTTACAAGGTGTTTGTTCCCCTTTTTCGGTAGCGTCAGTAGCGTTAATAAATCGTTTAATGGTTTTTGTCCTTCTGCACTCGGACTCTTCTCGTTAGTAACTGAGACGTCAATTGTACACTGAGGGTCAGAACGCTTGGTTAGAATACTCGGACTGCGAAAACGAGAGTTCATGGTTCGAGGTTCGTTGTCGTAAAAACGCAATCTGCATTTTGGGACCGCGGGTACATTATAAAAGTGGTTTCATATTTATTTCGGTATTTTATATATATGTATGCTAAATAATTCTAATCAACTTGACAAAATGAATAGAGTAGCTTCATGACAACATACAAAACACCACTGTTATAACATTACAGTTTTGTATTTAAAACAGTCGGAAAAATCAGAGCACATCTAATACATTTATATGTTGACAAGTTAATAATCATTTAACAAGGGACCGTGCGCAAAATATTGAATATTATAAAAAGTTGAAATTACAATTAAGTCCAAAAGAGTATAACATAAAGCTAAAAGTTTTCCTTATTAACATGGATATCAAAATAATGACAAAAAGTATTAAAAATTCCACTCAGAGTTTTAGTTTACTTGTGGCCTTTTCTCTGAAATGATCACGGTCATTTTACTATGGCATTTGACAAGACTGTTCGCAGTTAAAAGAAAATCAACATTAGATGAGCCGAGTTTATTAAAGAAGCCTTCAGCTACAGTTCTAATTTTACTATAAAGTGGATGCAGAGCTTTAAGGTGGCTCTATCTATTTCGCAAGGTTTACAGTACTATAAAGTGTGTTATAACGTGAACACCTTTTCTAAGCTGGCGAAACATGATTCTAATTAACTATATTTGTTACAAGATATTAGAATTAAGCCTATTTGATTATTTAACACTACATTCTTTATTCAGCCCCTTAGGGGGTTTTAAGAAAAACTTATAATAATGTTGACGCTTTCACCAGCAACTTCAAATTTTTATTAACAAGTTAATATAAACTTTTGGGTCACTAATCCAGTAATTCTTTAATGTCTGTTTTTACTAAAGAGGTTTTCTCTTACCATTGTAGGTTTACAGTTCGGGCACTGGTCGGGTAGAATTTTCGGCGCCCGACTAGTGAAAGTGAATTTTTCCCTGTGTACTCCTGTTTTTCTCCCACAGCAAATTTTTTAGGTATAGGATATTTTTGATCCCCACCCCGTCTTCAGCGTTGGATTCTATGATCCCATAACGTTTGTTTCGTTGGATCCTGTGGTCCTCCATTTTTTCCTATGAAAACTTCCAATTACACCTTCCACACCACGAATGAGGAATTTTTCCATTTTTGAGCACCGCTGATCTTTAACAAATCTGTCGTGTTCCAACAAACAAACAACATCTCTGCTAAAACTTAGCCTTTCCATTTTTATTCTTTGAGCTTTTTTAATTTAACTAAGTTTTTAATTGTTGTTCCTTGTCGAATATTTTCTCCCAATCAGACTTGTGTTCTGTGTTGAAAGTGTTCGGCAATGTCTGATTTTTCTGGATACACAAATTGTGTTGCATCTACCTCTTCTTTGATTGTTTGTTGTATAATTTTACTTTCTATTTATTTTTCAATATTTTAGGTTTGACAACGGATATAGCACAGTAGCTGAAAGTTTGCAATAACGAAATTAATGAATAAAAAGGTGTAGTTTACCTGTTTATTGTGCATTTAGTAATCTTGCCCAATTATGAGCCCCAAAGAATAGATAGCATTTCTTTTTTACACCTTTTTCAACTGTAAGCAGAATTTGTTAAAGGTTTGTCGTAGAATTTGACCGGGTTTTTGTGCAACCCTATTGCGAGGGCAGTTTGTTTACTACATTTTGTATTTCTGTAGCAAGGTGGCTATTAATATATGGGATAGTAAATACGGCTGTTGGTTTTAGTTTCTGTTCAATGATGGTATGACGTCTTTGAGGTCTATAGTTAAGGAATAGTGTGTGTATATATAATCTTCCAAACATCCATTGATTTTAAGAATGGTTTTAAAATGTTCACGGGCTTTGTTTCGAAGCTGTCATGGCTGTAATTTCGGAATGTTTCGGTTTAGCAACAATTGTGCCACGTTTGACGACATCAGGATGATGAGAGTTATAATTTAGATAAAGAGGTTTCATCGTGAGTTTATGTATTCTGTCAGTCAAAATGGAGCTATAATGGAGAAAAAATGTTTTGTGTACGGCGTGATAGGTCATGTATTATTATTACTAAATATTTAATTGTTACTATGTATGGATTAAAATGTATAAATAGTTAAACTAGACAACTTCCGAAACAGGATGTCGAATTCATCCCGGATTATTATTTTTTATTGATGTGTGTGAGGTTATACAGAGTGTTCTTAATATATATATTATTATACTCTGGATGTTTCATTATATACTGTTTCAGTATATACTGTGAAGTAATTGACATTGTGTATGGTCATTACAACTGATACGTTACTAGGAGATGAACTCATGCTTCATATATAATGTATGAACTAAAATTATTTGATTACTGAAACACTGTGTAGCAATAATAATAATGGATATAAACGAGATTGAGTCTTCGATCTCCCGCATACGAAACGTGTGCCATGTCATATGAGCCCAAGTCCAAAGTTTTTTTTTTTTCACATAAGCAGCAATAAAAAGTGGAATATTATATATATGAGGAGGGTATATGTTTTGAATAGATAAATCCTGTAAATGATACTGTTGTTGTATTATGTAGTTGGACATGCGTGAAACAAAACCCACTAAACAAAATATGGGGTTTGTATTTTATTTTAAAGTAGATAAGTGTAAAAACGTGGAATGAATATGAACGAAATGTATCTCTGTACACAACATATTTTATATAAATACATTGTCTGGATAATCGACATCTTTGGCTAAGATCATGCGATTTTTTTCTTGATTGAACTATTGATTAAGTCCCCCCAGTGGCACAGCGGTATGCCTGTGGATTTATACTCCTGGTGGGCAGAGCACAGATACCCATTGGTATAACTTTATGCCTAGCTATAAACAAACCGTTCAGGGGACGGATACTCCAGCTAGTATACATATACACTGAGTGGTCACAAGTAAATAGACAGCCTAA
>NW_013667182.1:86401-88014 GCF_000517525.1 Limulus polyphemus
GGAAACAACTGAGGCATGGTAGTTTCAGCGTGATGGTTTTGGGAGCTGTTTGGGTTGGTGGGAGATCGAGCTTAGTGAAGTGCGTTGGCAACATAAATTTTCCGAAATACGTCGAAATATTGGAGGAAGGACTCTTGCCACTTTATTCCTCGGGTTTCGTGGACAAGAACACAACGTTATTCCAGGAAGATGGAGCACCGTGTCACACTGCTAGAAACACTCAAAAGTGGCAGGAAGAAAATGGTATCCAGATGTTGCCCTGTCCGAGCCAGTCTCCTGACATGAACCCCATCGAAAACCTCTGGGCCATACTCGACCGGCAAGTCAGGAAACATAAAAAAAGCCAACTTCGAAGAGCGATCTACTACAAGTTTTGAAGCAGGAGTGGGCGAAAATCCCACAATCTAAAATTGACGAGATGATTCTCACGATGCCCCAAAGAATCAACGAACTCCACGAAGCGAAAGGAAGATATAATAGATATTAATCAAATTATAAATATATCAATTCATGTGAATATGACTTAAAATTTTCATTTTTTTCTGAAAAGGTGGTGTCTATTTACTTGCGACCACGCTGTGTATATGTATACACAAATAAACTGAGAATTTGGTAAAAGTAAAAAAAAATAGTCGACACAAAT
Source organism: Limulus polyphemus (assembly GCF_000517525.1). Classification (NCBI taxonomy): domain Eukaryota; kingdom Metazoa; phylum Arthropoda; class Merostomata; order Xiphosura; family Limulidae; genus Limulus; species Limulus polyphemus. The sequence goes on from NW_013667182.1 coordinate 87,045, forward strand.
TATAAGAAAACATCTGTGAAAAACTAATATAGTATTAGATAAGTACATAGTTACTGTATGAATGTTGTAAGAGAAGTTAAAACTAAAGAATAGAAACACAGTTTTACATTGCTGTAAATTAAGGACCGGAATTCTTTTCTCAAAGATTTTTATATGATAAACTAAGTAACGAGATCTAAAATATTACATAAAAACCCTATACCGTTGAATCATTATTCACAAATTATACACGTATATACAAACATGCCAAATAATTTATTTTAAAAGTTTCAATAAGATCACGACTGGAAAGGAAACGTTACAGTGAATTGTGTGATGAGAACTTTATGAGCCGTGAATCTTAAGTGTTTATTTGTATTATATGCAAGTAAAAGTGGACATTCGTTTTCTTTGTAGAGTGAACATTTGATTACTTAGTGCTAAGTTAAGTTAAGCTATATTATATTAAATCCCATAATATAAGAAAAAAAATTGTCAATGCGAATGCACAGTGGATAAAAAAACTTTCACGGCAGGAGGGTTAATAAAAGTGACAGTGTATGACATTTTCTTTCTAGCCGCTCTATAGCTGATCACCTGGAGAGAGAGACGACATGTAAGCTATTATACCTGATAAAGGAAAAAGCAAGATATGTGTTTTAATGAAATGATTAAGGTAGCTTTTAGAGAAGCTCCACAAACTTGTACCAGAGGTACAGAATACGTTGGTATCCAGTATTTCCTATACATGCTACGAATATCATCTTCAGGCATTATGTACACAACACCTTTTTGTTTTACGCCATACAGAAAAGATAAGCTTGCAAACTATATTTGATTATATACACCTGGAAAAAAGTTAAGCACCCCCGTGTTTTTTTCAAGTGATTCAGATTCGACGTTCTTGTGACTGATTATAAATTACCATTCAATCTAAACGTGTTTATCAAATGAAATTATGCATTATTGGGCACAAGAAAACACGATTATC
>NW_013667182.1:89014-90623 GCF_000517525.1 Limulus polyphemus
TATCTTTGTGACATAATTAGTGTGTCATATCAGACAGAGGTGGGAAGCTGCTTAAGTTTTGGAATTATTGCTATAAAACATTTCCATTGCTTCTTGAAGGATGTAGAAGAGATAGATAGGCCACTTTATTATCTCCATCTCTTATCTTTGTACACATTTGTATAAAACTAGACAAAATAGACAGGTTATGTTATATGTCAGACGGTTGTCTGAGCCTTATAAATTCGCAGATGTATTCATGACACGATTAGTCTGCAAAACAAAGGACAGGAGCAACGTTCTTCTCAAACATTTAAAAATAATGATATATAGCATGCCCAACGAGCAGGGTTGCCGTTATTATATGACCGGCTGCTCAAAGGCTCTTTATTACATTAGTAACAGCGGTAATCAGTATGGAATACGTCTGTTACTAGGAGAAACTGAAGCTGCTGCTGACAGACTAATCGAAAGGCGATTTGACAGTTTTTTAAAAATTCACCAGACGTCAGACTATGTTCTAATTGACTAATTCTTTCAAAAGTGATCAGAATTTATCCTGAACAATATCATGCAAAGAGTTTTACAAAAACCGAAACATGGCCGTCGACAACCAGTCTGAAAACGTTTATGTCGGTCAAAAAAAAAAATAGTATGCTAATATAATAGTAAATTGACAAAGAACGATTTATAAGCATAATTAATTGATTTTATTTTGGAGAATGTACTAGGTGTTTCGACAGAAGACAGGCCAATGTTCTGTCGAAACATTTGTTTTGTTTTAAGTTAAGCACAAAGCTACACAATAGGTTATCTGTGCTCTGCCCACCACGGGTATCGAAAACCCGGTTTGTAGCGTTGTAAGTCCGCAGACATACCGCTGTGCTACTGGGGGGCCTGTCGAAACATGTAGTATTTTCTCTAAAGTAAAACCGCTCTATGTGCTTATAAATCGTTGTTTGTCAGTTTACTTTAACTGTGGACAAGTGAACGACTGAAAGCATGTGATGAGTTGCGTTTCATCAGTTACAGCACAGACGGTACAGTAAAACTATTTTATTGTTTTTCTTATTGCAAAGCTACACAATAAACTATCTGCACTCTGTTCACCGCAGGGAATCGAATTTGTAAACATACCGCTGACCCATCGGGGGACAGTAAAAACAATATATAAAAGATCTCGCGAGACGCTTGGTCATACATCGCAAGCTTCTGGGGGTGGTGTAAAGATGATGACCAAAAATAAGTTAGACCACAAAATATTTTAAAGTGACTTTATTTTCAACGTAAAATGTGCAGAGTTGATGTGATAGAAAGATTACTTCAGACGAGCTGCTGTACAAGATTATCTTGAGTTACTCATTTCATCTTATCGTTACTTCGACAAACAATGTTGAAAATACGATATTCATACGGAACTACAATCTCACTTAGTGCATGGTTACATTAGTGGGTCTTGTGCACAGCAAGACATGTAAATTTGTAGATCACAAATCAGTGCTTACTCTTGGGTACCTTTTATAAAGTGAAAAAAGTATGAACCTGAATTGTATAGGCGAATTTACTTCACTCAAAAGAAAAACCTATAAATTTTCCATGCATGTCGTCATGTGTATAGCAAAAGAACCGT
>NW_013667182.1:90943-97100 GCF_000517525.1 Limulus polyphemus
CACTGCTAAAAATCGGTTTTCGATACCAGCGGTGGGCACAGCACAGATAGCCCATTGTGTAACTCTGTGCTTAATAGTAGACAAACATCAAGGAAAAGCAATTTGAAATCATGTATGTGCTCAACTGTGACTTCATATTTGGATTAATTTTAAATTTCGATATGAACAAGTTATTTATGCTCTAAACGAAAACTAAAATCGAACCCGGCAAGAAGTATGGCTAATTAAATATACTAATTTTCTTACGGTTGATTCTTACTTAAGATAGATTAAAATGCATTATTTCATCAGTTGGATATCTCAAATAGTACAGAAGTTCAGATATTTTAAATATTACAAATGTTCATCCATATAATCTCTATAATAATAAACTGGTTAAATTTCTCTATATAATTATTTATTATTGTACCTCATAACTTAATAAGGTCTGTAGATGTTGCTAATCTAGATAATGCACTGACTCAATCAATTTGATTGTAATTTGCTCCATTAAACTTCCTTGTTCAATCATAAAATGTCTCGTGTCATTTAAGGGATTATGAATATACAGCTTGTTAATGCTGTCTTCTAAGATTAGTTGGTGGTTAGAATATTTGGCTCGTAAACTGCGGGAAGCGGGATCGAAACCCATCACCGAAAATGCTTGTCTGTGCAGCCGTGGGAGCGTTATAATGTGACGGCCAATCCCACTATTCTTTGGTAAAGAGTAGCCCAAGAGTTGGTGGTGGATAATGTTGACTAACTGCCTTTTCTCTAGTTTATCACTTCTGAATTAGATTCGGATACCGCAAGTAGCACTCGAGTAGGTCTGCGCGAAACTTAACAACCAAACAAACAACCTTATCCAAGAAATTGCAACTTAGTTTGCATCTTTGTCATGCTTATTTGACGTGAAATTATGCGTAACTAACGTGGGTAGGTCCATTTGTTCTGTTATTAGAACTTGAAAAATATTTTTGTTTCATTGCATTTCTGACAAATAATGGAAACGATCAAGGTGAATTGGTGTAGTAGTGAAAATCTGCATTCTTTTCGACATAGTTCTAAAAACGCCATTCTCGACATACCTAAACAACCTTCGCTTTTCAGAATGAGTTGTTCACACTGCCATTCGTTATATAGGAGGTTTCACAATCAAGACACTAATGTTATTACAGTAAGGATTACTCACACCTTAAGAAAATAGCATTTTAAGTAGTACTTACTGGCAGTTATTAAGTTAGATACGTGCTTTTTAGGGTGTGTTTGAAGTTAAGCACAAAGCTACACAATGGGCTATCTGTGCTCTGCCCACCACAGGTATCGAAACCCGGTTTCTAGCGTTGTAAGTCCGTAGACATACCGCTCTGCCACTGGGGGACATTTTTAGGGAATCGCTAATAATATAAAATTTCTTATATAATCTATAATCTTTGTATAAAATAATTAGTATAGCTGATGCTATAATATATGTGCTGAAAAGAAAAGTCTGTAGTCATTCACGAAACGCCAGTTTTCTGCCATCTTTCACAGGAATATTTGCCAGCGTTTTGAGCCAGACAGAAAACAAAAACATTGAAGGTGTAGACAGGGCATGTGATTCCGTATAGTGCTGAATCTGCAGCGGAAGTGATTTATCTTGCCTGACATCTTCCTTCGTGTTGTGTTGTTGCCCAAACAAAAAAGGGGTATACCACATTGTGTTTACACGTTATTTTTACCGAAATAAACTTCAGTATCACAAAAAGTTGAAAGAGACACACGAGGATTTTCATAATATTCTGTTTATCTTCGTCTTCAATATTAAAAAAAAATTTCTCTGGTTAAAAGAAAACGGCTACTAAACTCAAACAGAAATGACGTACATGATCTCAAAAACAATCACAGACTCGCCCCCTCCTCCTCCCACAAAACATATATTAGGACTACATGTGTAGTTGAAAGTTTTCCAGTTTTAAGTTTAGTTCCAGTACGTGCCAGTTTCTTATGTATTTTTTCTTTGTGCAGTTTAATTTCATCTAGTACTTAAAACAAGCAGTAAATAAAATTTGGTTGTTTACTGGAAAAGGAAAGTGTAAAGACTTGAAGAACAGCACAGTTAAAATAAGGAAAACTACATTCTTTTAAAGTAACGTTGAGTTTCAACCCTTCTTGATAACAATAATTTTTACTGCGAGCTTTTAAATGTGGGAAAGATTTTAATGTCCGGGTCGCTTAAACGTCAGTCATAAAACCGTAAGGTCTCGTATGATGTACATATAATGTCCTCAACAATGGGGATATGGTATCACCCACCTCCACACATCCTTGCTGAAGCCTTTTCAATGACTAGAACTTGTATTTTAAAAACAAAACAAAAAACAATGTACATTGTAATTTGATTATTAATTAAATCTAATATACATAATTTGTATTGAAAAACCTAATGATGCAGTCTGTAATCTAATATTTAAGAAGTGCACAATAAACAAAGTGTTCTTGAAGTTATGAAGATAGTATGTGTTTCAGGATTGAGAATAGAAAACGTGTGTTTGATTATCGCTACAACAGGATCTTTTCCGATTTGGTTAACGAAAGGATTAACGTTAGCTGGCTTGTTGAAATGGAAGTGATGAGACTCAAGAGAAAATTACACAAGTAAACAAATGCAGTTGACTCGACAGTGACGGATAAAAAAGCAACATAGTAGGATTTATTAAAGCGATCAACATTAGCGGACAAATGCAACATGTCTCTTCGCCACGCAATCCCAACAAGGGCAATTTTTACACCAGAAAAATCGAAAACTGTCGATATCACTACTTATGGCTTGCATGAAGGTCTCTTTGTACCAAATATCATGTAAGTTGGTTGACATACACATGAAAAGTACTCCAAAACCCCAAATTGTGATTTCCTCGCTAAAATTTGAGCAAAAGACAAAAATTTCAAAATTGTTTATATCTCCGTTTGAAATCTGTAAAATAAGTATATTTGTATCAAATCCCATGTAAATTGGCCGCAATACAGCGAAGTAATTGTCAGAAATCCCTAAAATTATGTTTTTTGTGGCATCTTGACTATAGTTACTTGAAATGGGTAAGTCCAACATTTCTGTTTGTCAATGCGTGTTACTATTAGAAAAGTATCTTTGTATCAAATCCCATGTAAATTGGTCAGAATACGGCGAGTAATTGACCAAACCCCCCACAATTATCCTTTTTTTTGTGTGAGCTCTGGCCCCCTTAAAAAGACTCAAAATGATCAAGACCCATTTTTTCGTTAGGCGCTTGAAAATTTATATTTTTGCCAATTTTCATCTTGATTGCTGTAGATATGACCGCACAGGAATCCAAAATATACATTTTGGGGTTGTTTGATCTTTGACCCCATAAAATCCCTTAAAAGGCCTAAATCGAAAAAAAAAATAAATGACAAAGAAGTCTGGGAATATTAGGGCAAGGTATAATCCTACTAAGTTTCAATTTATTTCGCCGAGAAATGTAGGAATGGTGGTTGATTGAAAAGTGTTTGGAAGAAGAAACAATAGAAAAACAGTATGTCTATCTGCGGAAACCTAATAATAAGATGAAAAATGAAGATACATTAAAATTTCTTTAATCCTTAATTGGTAGGGTAGAATATTTATATTATAAGTGGTTCATAATGACCCATGTTTAATATACTTCAAAAATATGTTTTGTTCCACATGAAACAGCTTTGAACTTTCAGTTATATCAGAACATCTTATTCATGTGTTAGGAATTGCAAAGAAAGGAGAAGAAAAAAATCCGGTAATTGGTAATTACAAAAATATTTTGATTGAGTAATCTGTAGTAAAACTGCAGTTCTGGAAGATAAAAGTAAAACATTTTCTAAATATTTCAACAGCATAAGTAATATTTCATTAACTACGTAACTGTTGCAGGCAATAATTATTCCAAACAATCTTGACACACTCGTTTTGCGCGCAGGTTGCACATAGTGACTTTTGCACATTTCACAACTTGTTCCTGACTTCCTATCGCTCCCAGTTGGGCATGATGCACAATGTTTCCTCTTGTACTTCAGAAGGAACGGAAACTTCAGTTTGGTTTGCTATGATTTTTCGCAGTTCGTTTGATATTAATTTTACTGTACATCTTCTAACAAGATCACGTTGGATTATTGATTTTCCCAAAGCTATTATGAAGTCACGTCTTGAAGTGGTTGACGAATCCTTGATGTTCGTTTGTAGAATATGATTGTGAATATGTCTAACATTGCCCATCTTCGTGTTCTCCTGGATGTGGAGAAATCTGAAGCTTTCTGATTGAGTGAATTAAACCCTACCTTTAGTCATGTTGTAAAACAACATAATTTCTGGTTTGCCAGTGTTGTTATCTGCGCTTTTGGAATGATACATGGTGGAAAAAATATGACACATTAGTTTTTCTTCGGTACATAATGAAACAAGTGTTATCTCTCAACTAAATCCAAATTGTGAAGATCCAACTGTTTCGTCTTCTGTGGGAGAACTTCTTGTGGTATTTTCCTTTTATTTTTTCATAGTCCTCTATTTTGGAGCTCAGTTGTGAGCTCAATAGAACTGAACCAGTTGTCTACTGTGATGTTTCCGTTGTTGTTTTCTATTGGGGGTGAGAAGACAGAACGTGCTGTGTTTGTATAAACAACTCTTCAAGTTTTCAGTGATGATTCTTTGCCACAATATACAAGAGCATTCACCATTTAGTGTGTTTTGGCACCCACCATGATCATGATCTTTATGCCATATTTATTTGGCATATTGGCTATATACATCTTGAAAGAGCAACTTCCTCTGGAGGCCGCAAGCATTTCGTCGACTATTAAATGTTTATTTGGACAATAGTTCGTATGGCAGTTCTAAACGAACTTGTTGAAAGTCTCTGACACAGCAGCAAGCTTTTCGCTTTTTTTCTTATACCCTTGTCATAAAATCGCAGGCAGACGAGTCACAATAGAACTTTTTCAAAGTCATGTTGCTCGGAAGATATATCTGCGTGTATCATCGTTTATGAAAGGTCCACAAAGGCCCTTTTGTGTGCTTTTGAATGACCCAGCTCAAAACAATAGTCATATGATAATCTTCATCTCTTGTATGTTAGTGTGGTTCAAGAAGGTCGCTTTTTCCGGATAGGAGTACCTGTCTTTGTGCAATTACACCCAAGAGTTCATCTGTAAAGAAAAGTTTCCATGCCACCTCTGGATCTCTCGGAGGAGAACACATCGCAGGTCCACATAGTCCAGGGAGACATGTTTTTGCAGAATAGATATATATCATAAAAATAAAGGAAAATCAATATTTTAAAAAACAACAACAACTTATCTTTATAATACGGTTTGGGCAAAATGACCCACAAACAACAAATGATTACAACAGTAAGACAACTGCGAAAGCACATCTGTTCAACTCAACACTCAATAACTGATTGAGGATATAGTACAAAAACTACCAAGTAGACAGCAGCACTAACTGAGGTGGAATATCGACTTGAAAAATCTACTTGGGTCATTCTGACCCCACCTTCCCAGTTGAGGATTAATGTAAACTGTTAATACACCGCACATGGTCGTCTGTAAAACTCAAATACAACATAAGGCTTTACCTGAAACACAACACAAAGTAAACACTACCCAAGGCTTTACCTGACATACAAAACAAAGTAAATACTACCCAAGGCTTTACCTGACATACAAAAAAGTAAACACTACCCAAGGCTTTACCTGACATACAAAACAAAATAAACACTACCCAAGGCTTTACCTAACATACAAAACAAAGTAAACACTACCCAAGGCTTTACCTAACATACAAAACAAAGTAAACACTACCCAAGGCTTTACCTGTCATACAAAACAAAGTAAACACTACCCAAAGCATTACCTGAGACACAAAACAAAGTAAACACTACCCAAGGCTTTACCTAACATACAAAACAAAATAAACACTACCCAAGGCTTTACCTAACATACAAAACAAAGTAAACACTACCCAAGGCTTTACCTGTCACACAAAACAAAGTAAACACTACCCAAGGCTTTATCTGACATACAAAACAAAGTAAACACTACCCAAAGCATTACCTGAGACACAAAACAAAGTAAACAATACCCAAAGCATTACCTGAGACACAAAACAAAGTAAACAATACCCAAGGCTTTACCTGAGACACAAAAC